>NC_048292.1:20386317-20598817 GCF_009762535.1 Notolabrus celidotus
GAAGTGCTGTAAATGCAGGAAATACAATGCCGTCCAGGCAATCACAGGGCTTGTGGTTCCCGCTGATTCGACATGTAGTTACATTTTGGAGGAGGTGCACAGGCTGAGCAGAAGTATAAACCAGGCGTAAAACTTTGACATCATTACAGAAAGGATTCTTACAGAGGAAGATGATTTTTAACCACAAAGACCTGACTCCATTGTGACAATATCATGCTGGATCTACAATAACGACACATTCTGCGTCTTAAACCTGACTGTGGCTTTATTTTGACCGCTCTTCTATAGATTCAACCAGGTCACACACTCTTCTCTCCTTCTCTCTACCTGTTGAAGATGTTTGTTTACTTTAGGTGTGACTGAGCCAAACACAATAAAGTCGTGAGCGTTTAAACCGAACCAAATAATCCAAAGAGTCTCTCTGCACTGAGGTGAACTGCATTTAAAGGAGAGCAAAAGCATGCAGGGACACATTTGTGAGCACAGAACAGGTTTGGAGAGTAAACAGTGTGTGTGTGTGTGTGTGTGTGTGTGTGTGTGTGTGTGTGTGTGTGTGTGTGTGTGTGTGTGTGTGTGTGTGTGTGTGTGTGTGTGTGTGTGTGTGTGTGTGTGTTTCCTCATCGAGTCCGGCTGCATTCATCAGAAAGATCTCACTTTGAACTCATCTATAGACCTCAAAGGAGCCGACTCCTCCAGACTAGTCAGTGCTGTTTCATGATGCATTACTGAAACTCACCCTGAAATAACAAACAGAGTTTATCCATCATTAAGTACAGATTTCAGAAGAGGAAGTTTATTTTTAATGGGAGCGTTAAAAGCAAAGAGGTGTGTGTGAGGTCAGAGAGGTCTTTAATGATGGATCCTCTCCAGGTCACAGGCGGGCGTTGATCAACCTCCAGAAGTAAACTTGTTGTTCTTTTTTATTCACCTCTTTGTGCTCTCTGTCTCTCTGCAGCCGCTCTGCAGCTTGTGAAACGTGAAGCAGGCGGTGAAACTCTCAGCGGGGATTCCTCGCCTCTCTGGTTGCAGTCTGAGTGTCAGAGCCTGCATGAGAGACCCTCTGTGTGATTTGCCTTTTAATGTTAGCACGGCTCACAGCGGTGTTAGGTTTCAAGAGCTGCAGTATGCACTTTGGGTTCCTGTGTCGCCCTGGGTTTTAGTCTCTCAGGCTGCAGAGATCCTGCTCTGATCCCGGCCTGTGTTTAGATGTATAAATCTAACTCTCCATGATTATTTCATTTTTCTTATTTGCTCTTTTATGTTTTATTGAACAGTGCATGCCTTGTTGGAAATCACTGCACCTTTACAAAGTGCAACAGGAGATAAGAAGACATGACTCAGGGCTGCAGCAGCAGCAATTGGTTCGGTTTTGAGTCGAGTTTTGCAGAAGTCCTGCTCTCATTCCTGCCTGTATGCCTATTATTTATATGCAACAGTCTTGTTTTGCATTGTGCTTCATACTGCTTCTTAAAGCACCCTTTAGCACCCTGCATTTTGGTTTTATGCAGCACAGACCTGGAATACTCTCCCAGATAGTATTAGACAAGCCCGACTCTGACCACTTTTAAGTCCAGATTAAAGACATTCCTCTTTCGTGCCACTTACTCTGCTCAATAATAGATGCAAACCCATTTTTAAACCTTTGAACTAATTTTAGGTTATTTTTTTTCTTGATCTTATGTTTTTTAAATATTTCATGTTTAAATGCTTATGTTTGTTCAATGTCATATTTTACAATTGGATATTTTACCATTTAATATCATTTTTTAAATGAGATATTTTTCAATTTAAGGTCAGATTTTACAATCTGATTTTGTCGGGCTGTCGGGCACCCTGCGGGGGTTTCAAGAGGTCTGAGCCAGCTTCAGGCTGTGACTCGACACAGAAAAGATTCAATGTGTGAGTCTTAATCCTTGGGAAGACGTTCTGAGATGAATTGATAATTAAAAGTTCATCTCGGTTAAGATGGTGGGACGGTAAGACTCTGCAAGTTACGGACTTCAGAGCAGCGAGGGGGATGATTATTTATAATAATCCTTCCCAATAATCAAACAGACCCACCCCTAAAAAACATTCCTCTTTTTAGCAGTTTACTCCACCTCTTAAATGGAAGCAAACTCATTTTTCAACCTTAGTTTTTATTTATATTACTACAAACTTTTAATTTCTTTTAACAAACTGAGTTTTAATGACATTTTTAACACATTTTTACTTTCTTGATCTTAGATTTTAAAATATTTTATGTTTTCATGCTTATGTTTGTTTAATTTTATATTTTAAATACATACATATATATAGAGAGAGTAGATCAAAAATATCTGTCCGCTTATAAAAATGTAAACGTTTTAAATGTTTGCTGTATGTTTTTGTTGATTGTTACTGTTCTGGTTTTCAGCCAGATGCCGTTAAACTTCAATCTTTGACTCCTTGTTGCACCTCATGCCTCTCTGCATCTTCCCTCTGTCCAGTAAAGACAGGAACATCTCAGAAAATGATCCATCTAAGTTGGATAAAATCCTCTCTACATCATTAGATTTGCATTTGAATTTCATCCATGGACAATAAAAGGTTTATATATATCTCTTTGCATCTGTCTGATTGGTGGAAGTTGCTGCACTTTCTTAAATAACAAGAGGATCAGAGCTGTGGAAGCGCTCTCGTCTTCTAGTTTCATGTGTTTGTTTTAAAGATCTGTGTGTGTGTGTGTGTGTGTGTGTGTGTGTGTGTGTGTGTGTGTGTGTGTGTGTGCGTGCGCGTGCGCGTGCGCGTGCGTGCGTTCCCTGCCTCTGTGTCGTCATCACTTGAGGGTTTTTGGGACAGAGATCTGAAGTGGGTCGTTTTCTGGGAGGAGCAGGTCTACTAGTGACTCTCTTTCAGTCTCTCTCACACACACACACAGCATGCTTTAGCACAACACTGCAGAGTAGTTCCTCCGTGTATGACCTTTGACCCCAGACAGCCCGTGGTTCTGTGTTTGGCTCTCGCTCAGATCTGAAAATGCTTTGTGTTTCGTTCTCAGATTTATGATCAGATTGTAAAACTCGACACATGTTCTCAGATTATTTAATGTTGGAGCCTGGAGGGGATCAGAGCAGCTGCAGGTGCAGAGAGTTTCCTCACATGACTCTGAGAGTTTCATGAAGCTGCTCAGTCGTGACTCAAACGTTCATCCTGCTGACGTCGTTTTCAAACTTCGTGTTGGAAACTTTCAGCTCGCTGCAGTGAAGACGTACTTTCTAAATGTTGACGCTCTCTGAAATGTCAAATTGTGACTGTACAGACTGGTTATGCAAACGTTTCTCTGCAGAGATGTTTAAATGTTTGTCTTAATGAGGAAATCTGAAATCTGACGACACAAAGAAACATGAAACCTGCAGAGCAGAGACCCGCAGAGTGAGAGTACAGAGAGAGAGTTCAGATTAATGAAGGGAAAGTTTGGATGGGTGAACTGTAAAGTTTCACCAGAAACTTGAACATGGTAGCCGGCTTTAGCAGTGTTACATGTTTTTAGGTTTACTAAATCTGCTGGGGGTAATTTTAGTGGAAAAAACAAACTTCCTGATCAGTGTTCAGGTTTGGGTTGATCAGACGTGCC
The DNA here is from genome assembly GCF_009762535.1 of Notolabrus celidotus. Lineage (NCBI taxonomy): Eukaryota > Metazoa > Chordata > Actinopteri > Labriformes > Labridae > Notolabrus > Notolabrus celidotus. The sequence goes on from NC_048292.1 coordinate 20,389,913, forward strand.
TCTTGAATCTGTTCGTGTTTTATTATGACCTGGATGTGATTCTTTAGATAAATCTGTTATTCTTACCTGAAGAGGTGACCCAAGTGAATCATGGAAATCTGTTACAAAGCATTTTGACATTTTCCCTTGTCATCTTAATAATGTTTGAGTCCTGTGTGTTTACATTCACAGCTGTAAGCAGTGTTTGCTGTTTGTGTTTATTTTATCCTTATCTTAAAGGAGACCACTTCTATTTATTTTCACCTTCCATTATCGGCAGCTTAAACAATTCTTCATCTTATACTAGTGCCTGTGAAAAAACCTAATTTCAGCTCTATTCAGTCTCTCACCAGAGCACTTTGTTTGAACCATATCCTGTCTAATAAATGGACGCAGTCTCCGTGACGTCAACCGTCTGTTCCTGAAGCGCTGTTTCGAAGCCTGTCGGCGGCAGGTGCCATATTGGAAAAGCTGAACTCAACCTAACTTCTGTGGAGCTAGTGTGAGGTGATCAGGCGGGCCTTTAGCCTCCTCGCTAACAGCTACAGTGATCCCGCCTGTCAATCAGGTCAGCTGTGCCTCTCATGTCCAGGCCAAGTCTGGGGTAGTTCTCGAATTGAACTGTTCAGAGAAGCGAGATAACACGTCTAGAGATTATACCAACATCTGAGTATCTCATCTTTTTAAACATTGCTCAGGTTTAGTATGAACACCCAGTGTTGGAACATTATATGCATGTATTAAAGCATGGCTCAGTAGGTCTCCTTTAACTTTGGCAACCAGCTCTATGAGAAGGATGCAGCTCAGAGGGACCAGTCTGCAGCCCTCTCTATCTCTCTTTGTTATTGCTGGTGTGCATGCTGGTGAATGGTAGTGAGTTGCTATGGTTATGAGGACGCTCTGTCTTAGAGAAGAGATGATTATTTATATCACCTCAGTTTTTAGGCGAGATGTCATCAGGGGATTGTTTCTGCTTTTTGTCTGACGTCATCATGTGTGTGGTGATTTCTGTGTTGTTGCTCACTCACGTAGATGTGCTTCAGCTGCTTCCAGAGGTTTCAATACTTTGTATTTGGAATCCGTGTGAATGAAGATATTAATTGTAGCGGAGATCTTTGGCTTGTATTCAAACTGAAGTGATTTGTTGATGATCCTGTCTTTTGAGTCTCTGAGTTGTGAGATTTTCCGTCTCTGCAGGGTGACGGATCACTTCCTCTCTTAGCAGCAGCAGCAGCACACTCGTCCCGTGTATGAAGCCACTCTCTTTTATCCACGAGGTAGATATATGACCGTTAATTATTCTGTCACAGTGTCCGACATCAGGATGTCTCAAAAAACACATCACTGATAAATTTGCTGGACGGCTCGTTCACTGGGAGCCGGAGAGAAATCGATGAGGTTCTGGTTTCAGTCCAGATCTGAGAGTCCCGCCATTAAACATTCATTGATCGGTGCCATAACTGTGAAACTAATTGAGATAGAGGCTTTGATTTTAATTCCCAGAGGGATGTTTGTCGAGTCCAGAAATCAATTCAACCTCAAATTGAAGACGCAGGAGTGATGTGTTCAAGTGGAGGAGTAAATTGGGGGATTGTTGAGCGTTTGAGAGGTTTGAGCATCTGAACGCCTCCTCAGGTTTGAAAAGGAGGGGCTGCTTTTTGTTTATTAATTGCCGTTTTATGTCAAACTCGTGAACATCATGCAGTTATTCTATCTGACTCCATGTTTGGACTCTGGGTGCTTCCACTCTGTGAGACAGGATCGATCCAGCTTGTCCTCGCAGCAGAGCGAGCGGTGCAGCCTCGACGAAGCTGACCCTGTTTAACTCGGCGCTCTCTGAGAAAGACTTCCTGGTTATTCCAGCTTGGTCGGTCTGAGGCGTTCAGACTTGAGCATATAGGCCACAGAAACCCAGAGGGATGTTAGATTGGAGTGAGGCGGCACTATGGATCGGACGGCATGACGGCTCAAATATCACCAGCCCCAAACATCCACCATCCTAAATTTGATCACATGGCTGAGGAAGTCCTGCAGACCCAGTGATCCCTGAAAGGAGAGAGTGAAAGGATGGACTGTTGCTCTGTCTGTAACTTACATGTAGCATGGGATGGTCTCAGGAATATTGTAAAAGTGAATACAATCAAAACTCTAAAGTTTGTGTTTTTCAGGTTTATAAACTTGATTTTGCATCATGCATTCAAATCCTGCAGGTTACCGTGGAAACGATGCTGCAGATGAAAGTATCTGGATCTTGTTCTTCACGTGGGTGAGACATCAAGATGACAGTTAGTAGATCAGAAAGGCTTGGGACATTGAATGGAAAAGTAGAGCCTGTTTTTGAGTTCCTTTCAGACGTTTTTTGCAGGAAATAAATACAAATAAAGAAATAGATTAGATAAATAAATACAGTATAAATAAATCAAGAATGAATTAATACAATTAGATAAATAAAATAAATACAAATGATTAAATGAAAATAAATATGAATAATTAAATAAATAAATACTGATAAATAAGTTCATTAAATAAATAATGAATATAAATAAAGATTCACATGAATTAAATACATTATATTAATAATATTTATATTATATTATATTTTGCTGGTATTTTTGTGCTTTGCTGGTAAATTTAGTATTGCCTAAGTTCAAGGCTGCAAAAACAAAAAATGTGCAAACCAAACTTACCTTGAGTGCTGAGATGTTTGCAAATTATGAACTGATCTAACACTTTACAGATATTTGATATTATGCTTGATGCACTTGATGCTTTCACTCATTAATCAAGTCCAAAATTCTCGCCCTCACAGTGAAAATGTTCGATTATTATTAAGTTAGTGTCTTAAACCTCTCCTCTGTTGACTTCCTGAGCTCTGATGGAGGGTTAAAGTGATGTGAGGAGGATTCTCTGTGATGGTAGACTCTGCAGAGACAGTAACATGCTGCTCCGTGACAGCTGACGTCTTTCTCTGAAGTGATGAAGTTAAACTGTATCAGGGAGCTCTTCTCTGAACCGACACGTTTCTGCTCTGCACACACTCTGTGACACTGTGGAGGATGCACAAGTCTAATTGTAGCACGTCCTTGTTCCTGAGTGACACGCTGACGCTGGATGTTGACAGTTTGTTCGTATCAGAGTAGCTGAGCAAGCTGGATGAGAACTGCAGCAGAGAGAGATGTGGAACAATGGCAGAGAAAACTCCTTTCACCTCTGTGCTGTAATTCACACACAAACCTGCGTCACTCACTCTCAGCTGTTTCTCTAAAGCACTGACGCCTCGTTCTCTGGAGATCATGTATTGATGGTGAATAAGAAACTTTTTATGAGTAAAGTCACTGTAGAGAGGAGCAGCGTTTGCAGACGGGATTGATTGAAACGAGTGTTTGTTTGCTGCTCAGTGATGAAGAAACACATCGAGACTCTGCAGGAAGAGTGAGCACTTTAAAAGAGGTCGATCACATCACTCTGCATGTCTGACTTAAATGTGACGCTCCAGGACTGAAATGTCTCCTGCTCAATTATTAAAAATGTTCGGTGAAGAGAGACGGCGGTGTCAGGATATTTTTGTAGCATTTAGCAAGTTACAGTGGCAAGGACAAACTTCCTTTAACAGGCAGAAACCTCCAGCAGGACCAGACTCATGTTAGACACACATCTGCTGAGACCGTGTTGGAGAGAGGGATAGAGGGAGATAAGGAGAGAGAGAGATGATAATGGCGAGACGGATAGTAGTAGTTGTAGCAGCTGGAGTCCGGCACGTCCCCAGCAGCAGAGATCCAGAGGAACCTACGAGACAAGGGAGCTCAGGGACTCCAGAAAGGTCTATGGTTTGGAACTTTAACGGGACAGGAATAGTTAAAGAAAGAGACAGAGAGAGGGAAAGACAGGATCCCAGTGTGTCAGTCTAAGCCTATAGCAGCATAACTAAGACCTGGTCCAAGCCTGAGCCAGCTCTAACTATAAGCTTTATCAAAAAGGAAAGTTCTACTCTGAAAAGTAGAGAAGGTGTCTGCCTGCTGGACCCTGAATGGTAGATGATTCCAAGGGAGAGGGGCCTAATAACAGAAGGCTCTACCTCCCATACTACTTTTAGAGTCTTTAGGTACAATGAGCAGGCCTGCATGTTGGGAGCGTAGTGTTCTAGAGGGATAATAGGGCACTATGAGCTCTTTAAGATACGAAGGTGTCTGAAGAAGGATTTTAAATTCTAGTGTTTGTGGTGTTACGTTCACAGTGCTGTGTTTTTCTTTTGGTTGCATCATTTTAGTAGTAAACACTTGGAAACTGAAGTTAGCACGTGGTTTGATCTTTTTAAGTGAAATCTTTCTTTTCTCTGTGTTTACGTTTCAAACTGAGAGTGGAGTCTCAGGGAACATGTTGTTGGTGTTTAAAAGCGTCTGAATCTGTTGACATTCGGATTAAAGACAGAGCTTTTAAAAGCTTCCGGTTTCTCGCAGACTGTTAGCCCGAGGGTAAAACACTTCACCTGATTCCTAATGTCTCAAAGACACTTGCTTTAATTACTGACAGCTTTTCCCGCAGAGAAAACTCAACATTGCATAAAAACCAAGAGTTTATCCTTAGAGGAGGAGAGCTGCAGGAGCCTTCTTCTCTTTCCTGGAGAATCTGTTTTTGCACAGATTAATTTTCTGAGACGTGAAACCATTTTTATATTGAGTTTTTTATCATACGGACTGAACTCCAACTGCAGAATATTAATCTCTAAAGACCGAGGGAGAGGTTGTGAATTGATCTGGAAACATCTCGAGCTGTGAAACTTTGTCTCTCATTGAAGTCCTGGTGGTTTCTTCTCTCACATCGTCCTCCCTCGGCTTCACAGCAGCGACGGTGTAATTCCAGGTGGAGCGATAAGAAAGCTCTCTGTCTGCACTCACAGTTCACACCTCTCTGTCTCAGCCGCTCGCTAATGCAGGTCAGACTGAGAGTGTGTGTTTGAGGGAGAGTGTGTGTGTGTCTATTATGAAGAATAATTTAAGGACATTCGGCCCACGCACAAACCAGGACAAGTGGTACCAGAGGAGATCTCAGACGCCCTGTTTACACTTGAACTCCTGACATTGTCTGGATGATTTCAGGACGTTCTGATTTTTCTGTTTCTCTTTAACACGTTCATCATCAGCAGGAGGTGATCTGTGTCTGACGTAACAACTGACAAGCTCTGTTTCACTGTGGGGCTGTCAGGAGGAGGAGATTCATTCGGCTAAGGTGACTGACTATCGACGTTTGCACCACAACTTTTAAGAGGAAGCTGCAGGATGACCTGGACCATGTTGGGAAACTTCCAGGAGTTCAGTGCATGTGTGAAAAAGGCATCAGACAAATCCGTTTAACAAATCTGATTACTATTTGCGATCACCGAACTCAGTCTGGTGGTGGGTAAGAGAGATGGGTGGTAACTTTAATAAAACCTAACTCGATTGTTTTGGTTCCTCAATGTAATCAAACTGCAACTTCCAAAATATGACCCACGTGTCAGTGATTGTAAACGACAAAACTGCAAAATAGCTGGTAGTCCCGATTTACACGTATCATCCATCCAAAGTTGCGTTGTAAAGTAAAAACAACTTTATCAAAATGTGTCAAACCAAATATTTGCAAGATTATGCTGGATTCCAAACTAAAAAGATGACACGACAGTAGGGATGGGCAATTATTTTTGAATATTTGAATATTCATTCACTTAGTAAAAATCGAAGAGTTACTTCGAATATTTTCTCGTTTTAAAAGTACAATTTTTCATTGTTTTTACCGGTGTCTGGTTGTAATATGGTATTCCCGCCAGACTGTGGCTATAAAGCGTCTTAAAGCTCCTTGCTAACTGCATTGGCAAACAGAAGAAGAAGAATGCTAACTGCATTAAATAGCAAAAGAAGAAGAAAACATTTGCCACAGTAGCTGCGATTTTCTCTGTTTCTGAATCTCACATTACTACACACGTACTTCCAGAGACTGAGCATGGCTGTAAAATGTAAACACACACGCCACGCTGCCTCACAGAAACACCGACATAAAGATCGAGACAGACGCTGATAGTGCCCGCTGTTAGCATCACCTCATCTTGCTGCTGGTTAACGGGGTCGAACAGATGCCAATGATTATCAAATAGTATTTTGGCTTGAAAGGCCCATCCCTACACGACAGACACGGTAAGAAAAACGTGCGACTCCACAGCTAGTCAAACCTCCACTGACTCCACCCCCTCTATCTTAAAGTGACAGTGACTCAAAACTTCTTTATCCAAAAAAGGAACAAAAACAGCAAAAGCCCCAAATCCTAAAACACATTTCCTACGCTTTACAGTTAGCATTTCATAGTGAACACTAACGTTTAATAAATCAATGAACAGAAACACAACTTTGCTAATCATTCATCTTCACTAATTCAACTTTGTTGGACAGTTTTTATGAAATTTGAGCACAAGTAGCTATCTGACTGCTAAGAGTAGTTAAATCACAAAATCTAACGGCCAAATTCCGCCAGGTCCGTGTCCGGTCCTTCTCCGTCACAGCACCGGATCTGATTGCTTTCTATTCTAGTCAATGTGTTGACTTCCACTGGATCCGCTCTATTGCGTTCCAGAGCTGGACCGCAGCGATCAGAGACAGACCAGACATGAATCTGGTGGAAGTCCGGTGTAAAGGTGAAGGTGTGGAGGCCTGTGCATTGTGTCTGAGCACCAACAGAGGATACTGAGCATAAAAGGGTTGTGCATAAAATTAGCGGAAAGCAGTATACAGGATGTTTCTTGTTTCTGAAGCTAACTAAGCAGAGAGATGAGCAAACTGACTCCAGAGGGGAACAAAGACTTTAATGATTCTATATTCAGGATGTTTGAGTGACAGATGTAGCTGCTGTGTTTAAACAGATTGGTGTTAGTGTGTTTGCACCATGTTTGTATGCTCGTCGTGATGACAGAGGAAGAGTTGAGTGTGTTTCTCGCCTAAATTCAACTAAGCTCTCTCTTTAACATGCGCTATAAGCCGTCTTCATTGAAAGGAGCTGATGAATGTCGTCCTGCTGGCTGTAAGAAAACATCTCTCTGCAGACGGAGCGAACAATCCCAGCTGGAGCCGCCTAAATGAAGCTGAGCGATGACTTTGAATCACCTCTGCATTGTTTCCTGTGCAGGGCCGTGTGTAATGTATGATTACAGGGTCTGTTTGTCTCAAACCTGCACCACCTGGAATTATCCAGACATGCGTGTGTGTGAGCGTCCCCAGACTGGAGGTCATTGTAGGAAACACAAAGACACACACACAGGAGACATGTGCTCGGCTGAATCTGAATCTTACTGCAAATAAAAAGCTGAAAGATTGAACCTCTGATACACGTTTCTTATCGGCGCTCTTCACCCCTGGGTGTCGGGTTTTTTGAGCTTGTTCTCGGCGGGCTGATAAGACGCTTGTGTGGGGAGCAGATTTGGAAAGGTGATGGGTTCAGAGCCGCTCAGAGGAGCAGAGGAGGAGGTCTGTGTGGGACTTCAGAGGTCCGTCTTTCCACCTGGATGATGAAACTGTTTCGTCACCTTGCAATGAGTGTCGGGACGAGAGTTCCCAGCTGAGGATTATCCGTCTGCTCAACCGCACGCGCTCTGTTCTCTCGCTGCTGTTGTTTACTTTTGACCTTTCTGCTGCAGAATGTGAAATATGAAGGAATGCATTTACAGCACAGGAAAACAAAGGATGCTTTTTCAGTCTGAGATATAAGAGCCTCTAGAATACAGAAAATATTGCGTACTTTTATCTCTCGGAGCTTCCTGCAGATTCTCACAGTCGACGACAGACGGACGTTGAACATTAAACCACTTCTATATGGTGGATTTAAGGAGCTGGAGGATCTTGGCAAGACCGAGCATCTAACGTTGAGATCATTAGAGTTCTTATGTCATGCTCATCTGATAACAGAACACATGTGGCCCCTCTGGCTTCCCATACTTGGCTGTAAAAACTGTGTTTCTGTTACAAAGACCTCCTGGTGTGTTTGGCAGAGTGGAAGAATCCTCAAATATGATCCTGCTGACTCCAGACTCTTTAAAGGCTTCATATTTGGTGGAAATGTCAGTGCTGGTTAGGCACTGCAGCTGGGTACTCGAGTGAAAGAAGGTTGTGTCCACTCGGGCCACGGCTGGAGTTTATTATGTTATCAGTGCATGTTTTTTATGGTCTTTTTATGAATCTGTTTTATATAAATAAGGACCTGTTGGCCTCCAAAAAGATCTCAAGGTGCAGTCGGGGGAGGAGGATCTCTGAGTTCTATCTATCTGCAGACAATGTGGTTGGCTTCTTCTCTGTCTGCCTGAAACGGTGGATTGCTGAATTCAATGCCTCATTCTTCTGCATCCATCAAACAGCAGGCCCTGTTATGCAAAGACCCTGGTGTACGATCATGCTTCTGTTTACTGTACACTGTGTGTCTGCAGAGTCCTGCAGATGTAGACCAGGAAGATGATTGTGTAACACACCAGAAGAATGAGAGCAAGGATAAATAAATAACAATATGATTTCAGTTTGAAGTTTCCAACCTCAGGCTCTGGTTAGCCAGCAGCCACGGAGCCTCAGGTGAGATAACCTGAGAACTTGGAATAAGACTAATAATAATAATAATAATAATAATAATAATAATAATAATAATAATAATACACAGTAATTAAATAGATATATTTTGAACACATTCCTTAAAAATGTACAAAATATGAATGCATTAACAATAATAAAAAAGAATGAAATACAAATGATGAAAAATAGTTGAAACAATAATAATTCATAGTGAATAAATACATAAATACATTTTAACCAAACTGCTAAAACAGTGTTGTTACCTTTAAATGAATTTTAACAATAAATGAATAAATGAGTTAAATAATAGTTATAATGATTATAATACAAATAGTTATAAAATAATAATAATACACAGTAATTAAGTAAATAAATATATTTGAAACATATTCCATAAAAATATATATAAAAAAATGAATGAATAATTACAATAATAAAATAATTGAAATAATAATAATTCATAGTAAGTAAATACATAAATACATTTTAACCAAATTGCTTAAGATATATATTTGTATAAAATAATAATAATACATAGTTGTAATAATTATAATAAGTACATGAATAAATACATACATTTTGAATACATTTATTTACAAAAACTCCTCACACTATTTAGGGGTTTCACATTAGTTGCACATAACATTAAGTTAAGATATTTAATTTACATAAATAGTGTTAGAAAGGTCAAAGGTGAAGCTACTGGACTTCTGCAAAGACTATCTGTAGTACAGTATCATCCTAATGTGTTTGTGTGTGTGTGTGTGTGTGTGTTAAATAGACTCTCCGTAGTGACCCTCTGGAAGTGGGGTCAGAGGAAACACTTTCATGTGCTTCCTCTGCAGTCTTTCTACACGCACGCGCGCACACGCTGACTCACACTCTGGCTCATTTTAATCCTACCTCTGTCGGCGTGCTCTGAATGTCTAATGCTCAGTTTACACTTTAGTTTGTTCGTCACTTCTCTTCAGGACACAGAATCTGCACACACACATATTTCAGATGTGTGTGTGCAGCCTTTAACCCTCACAGTCTGTCTCCTGACACCAAACTTTTTCTGTCTGTCGTATTCTCATTCTCTTGTAACACTTTGCTAACACTCCTCTGAGCTCAGACGCTGCATAATCTCACCGTCTGTCCCTGTCAGTGAAACTCTCTGCACTTCAACATCAAGTCATCTCAGTTTGGTTCTTCAGACCCTAAGAGACGAGGAAACCTAAAAGTTTGAGCTCATTGATTCTGCTCTTTTGTCCCATGATGTACTCTTATCTGTTGAGTCAGTCACATTATTTCAATCAGATCACAGACGCACAAACATTCAACGTTCGTTTACTTGAGTTTTGAGCACAGTTGAATCCTTATATGCTGTGAGGATGGCTAACCTTTGCTAGTGTTTTATTATTTATTATCTATACCCTCAAACTGCACCTATGGACAGCAGCGTGGTGTGTTTACATGAGGTAATGACGGTTGATTTTTTAAGCATGCAGTTTGGACAGTAAGTGTCCGTTTGCAGACAGACGGACTTTGAATGCAGCTCAACTCCTCTTCCTGTTATTCTCAGATGCTTTTGCACCTCGTACTGATGCAGGAGGCAGCATCTCCTCAGAGTCCCTCTCAAGGCCAGATTCTTCTCTCTACTCTAAAACAGTCAACCTGATATTTTTAGTATTCTGACAAAGTCCAGGACAGAGTTAGTAATTCATCCCCAACACTTTAAAACCCATGATTCTGAATATAGTCTGTGACCGGTCCACTTCTTTGCCAGACTCTGTGTAATCTCTATTTATTCTGCTTAAAATGCAGATTCTGCAGACTCCAGTCTGGACGGTGGTTTTGGTGACGCTCTGGTTTCTGTTTTTAGTATTAGGATCAGTCTCCAGTATTTGGCTGTGGCGTGCGTTGGCTGCAGAGAAACAGTCCGAGTGGAGAACAAAAGGAGGCGCTATGCAATCTGTCATGATGAAACCCGAAGCCTTTAGCAGTTATCAGGAAGCATTTAGCTTTGATTAATATGAATAAACAGAAATCTGCATCCTGCTGCTGCAGCCAGGCGTCCTCTCAGAGTTAAATGTAAACTAGATGCACAAAGGAAGGTGATTTTGATCTTACATTCAAACTGCACAGAATGATGATAAGGAAGTAAGGAAGAAGTTTCGTGTGAGGCTTTGCGTTTGCTCAATGGACGTCAATTTTAAGTATTCTCTGTGATCAATCTTTTAAATTTCTAAATACATTTTTTCCCCCATAAATAATGTTTGTGGGTGAAAGTGAAGACTCAGACTACAACATGTGGATTTACTGCAACAAGAGAACAGAGCAGAAACGTGTTTAAGACTCACAGTGTCCGGTTTTTTGTCGGTCAGGTGTCAGTTGGGAGCGCAACCGTTTCATAATCAGTCAGACGTCTCTGATGTTTCTCGTCTGCAGACATACTAGCGTGCACGCAACATCAGAGCCGTCACGCCAGCCTGTTAGCTTTGTATCCAAAGACGGGGTATGTCCTGTGTCAAATTCTCATCTTCATGTCCGTTAGCGGTCTGTCTCCGATCTGGATCTGCACTAGATCTGATAGGTGATCTGACAGACTGGACAGGATCTGGTGGGAGTCTTGTTATCACCCTAGTTTGCTCTCAAGCTGCCACGTACAGTTCTGTCTCCTGATATCGAGGATGTTTATTAAAAGCTCAAGCAGCTTTATAAACCTGTAGATGTGGAGTCTTTGTAAAATGTTGAAATGTATTATAGTGACTCTCTTCAGTCTTTAAAGTGTTCCCGTGTACGTGAGGTTTGATATCAGCCCCGAGCTGTTCATCTGAGATGTTTTTCATATTCACGCTTAATGATCGCAAAAAATAACTTCACTCGCAAAATTTCAAACCTCAGCTGAAGAGGATTATCGTAATTATTCTGACGTGAGCGCCGACACGTGATGTGAGGTGAGGCTGTTTCCCGTCAGTCGGTATCTGGCGCTCTGTCACAGACTCAGCATGTTAGTGAGGGAATGAGTCTCAGCCTTGTCTCTTTCTATGAACACACGTTCAGGCAGACGAGCAGAACGGGGCTGACACGTTTACCCAAACAGCTTTCAGGGTGAGACCGGCTCTGAGAGAGAGATGTAGACTCCGTCAGGGAGGAGGAATCAGACGTGGAGGCTTCTGCAGAGCGTGAATGATCTGCTTCATGGACAGAGTTATCACTTCAGGGAGATCCAGGTGACACGGGGAGGTGGGATGTGTTCAGACTAACATCCTGCAGGTGAATCTGTCTGCATGACTGAGCTGTAAAGAGGCGGAGAACATGCAGCTCTACATTCTAACGTTACAGCTGATTTTAAATATGCACATGCAGAGGTACTTTGTCAGACCCTCAGAGGTGTGAAAAGGGTTTTCATGTTGACACAGTTTACCTCACACAATCGTTTCACCTGCAGCCGAGGACAGGTGATTGCTCTGCTTCTTGGATAAATATAAAACAAGTGGTTACCAGCAGATTTGTTTCTACGCCACAGACGTATTCAGCCAGATTGGAGGACAAGGACAGTTGAGTGTGCCAGACATTTTTTCTCTGCTTTAAATTAATGAAAAAGGATGTAGTAAAATAGAAACATGTATGATGATTATTTCACATTTCAAATAAAACACTTTCATGCACGCATCTGTTACAAAATCAGACATATGTAGAGATGTACCATATCGGTTCTGTCTGTGCATTTGTAACCCTGAGTTTAAACCCTGTGAATGGTTGAAGTGTCAGACAAGAGTACATTTTTAAAAACAGACTCAATACTAGCTTTTATTTTGCCACCATTGAACACTTTTGCAAGATCCATGACACATGGTATGAAGCTGCAGTTTGGCTGTGCAGGACGACACCAGATGCGTACTTCTGCATTCGTACGCTGCAGATGAACTCTGTACTGTGCAGTGTTGCCAACTCCTCAGTGAGGAAAGTAGCTATTGGCTGTCCTAAAAGTTGCTACATGATGTCATCATTTAATTTGCATAATTGGAATTTGAATGGATGCTGTAGGAGAGATGTGTAACGTTGAGGGAGAGACAAAAAGAGGTTAAAAAACACCCTCAATATGTTTATAACTACACTTAGGAGCCTGCAACAAATCAAAGTAAAACATTACATTCTTCAACTATAACATTGTCAAGTATTTATTGTATACAATCTACATCAACTATCTAAAAGGACCAAAAAGAGACAGAAGGCGGGATCAGACAGCGGTGTTTTCGCAGGTGATACATCTGCAGTCTGGATACTGAGGGACGAACGCTTCCTGCTCTGAATGCAGCTAGGAGGGACTCACAGCAGCATCCACTGCTTGATGAGAAGAGTAAGAACGATACATGCTTTCAGGTCAGTCTCCAAAAGTCTCCATTTAACACCAGGAAAAGTTGCTAGATTTGCTGTTAGTTGCTTTTTTTGAAAAAGAGTCGCTAGAGGGGTCTGAAAACTTGCTAAATATAGAGATAAAGTTGCTAAGTGGCAACACTGCAAGTCACGCCCCAAATGTTAAATTCTTTAATTACTGCAATGCATTGGTTGCTAATGATGGTGCATGTTGGTTTTGCGTTTTGCGTTGGCAGTGAAAAATGTATTACTTTGCAGTCCAGGCTTGGTTTTTTTTAAAGTTATAATTTTGGGCTTGAACACCCTTTATTGATAGAGGAGAAGACAGTGAATAGGGGAGGAAATCAGGAGAGAGCAGGGGAATGACATGCAGGAAAGGAGCCGCAGGCTGGAATTGAACCCGCATGCAATTTAACCATTAGGCTAAATCCAGGCCGCAGTCCAGGAAGGGTTACACTGAGGTTTTTTTCACTGTCTATCTTTTGCTGTTTTTCCGCTTCAGTGTGGACGACAGCATTTTTGAAAGCTAAGCTACTTAGACCAGTATGAGTTTTTTTGAATATGACTACTTCTGCACATGTAGAAATTAAGTAAGATGGCTCACTCGGAAGCTACTTTTGTGCACGCTGTTTGTGTGGTTCAGTTTTTTTTTCATATATTGGATTTGTGTATTCAGTATGGGTTGAATTGCACGGTCATAGAGAGCAAACATTTTGTCTTTCATTTGTGTGGATCCTGTCTGCAAAAAATGTCAGTCTCGACTAATTTGCATGATTAGGTCTATTGGTTGGGAGTGCAATGCCCTGCAGGATTACGTTTTGAATCCAGCTTCTGTTTCTATTTCATCTAAAATGTATCTGAACGACCAAAATTGAGGATATTGTATTAGTTTCGTGCAACCTTCACTCCTACGACAACTTGATTCTGCATTTTATGAATGTTTGTCATGCTAGCTTGTTGGTGAGTTAGTTCACAATGATGGTTCTGATTGAATTTTCACAGCTATCGTATTTTGGATGTTGCACCATGATTATTGATTTCCAGGAGAAAAAATCCTGCTGACAATCATCAGACTATTCTTATTGGATGAAACACAGCAACTTACAAATATCTGCATAATTAATGAAGTTACTGTAATACCGTAACTCTTCTAATATGAGCTGCACTGAAACTCAACAGCACCTTAAAACGTTTTCGAACTGAAAATACATTTAAAGTCGATGAAATGTACCTCCATGGAAAAATAAATTAGTCATGAATTAACACTCTTTGTACGAGACAGACCTCTCACTTTTCATCTTTGTAGTTGTTCTGAATGTTACCTGTAGAAACCTGCACACACCTGCAGGGTGACCAACGGTTAGAAGATGACTGAGCTGTGCCTGATTTACCTACTCACAAACACACAGGTAGAAACACACACAAAGTGTGTGACACACACTGCAGTCACAGTGTGTGTCATCAGCTCTGACTGCGCTTGTGCGTGTGTGTGTGTGTGTGTGTGTGTGTGTGTGTGTGTGTGTGTGTGTGTGTGTGTGTGTGTGTGACAGCAGCAGCTGATGTAACGTTACTGGGGAGAAAATACTGCTGCCTCATGCAAGAGCTGCTCTGTGTGTGTTTGGGGACAGAATGAGAAAACACGCAGTCATCCCTGTGTTTGTGTGTGTGTGTGTGTGTGTGTGTGTGTGTGTGTGTGTGTGTGTGTGTGTGTGTGTGTGTGTGTGTGTGTGTGTGTGTGTGTGTGTACTTCCTGCAGACTGTGTTTTGTTTGGGATAGAGATCAGTAAATAACGGCTAAAAACAAACTGTCCTCAAAGTTTTTCATGTGTTTGAACGCAAGAGGTCTGTCGAGTTTTCAGTTACTGAAATATAACAACGGACGGCCTCCTTTATTGTCCATATGTTTGTTTGGGGACGTCTTTGGATAAGCATGCATGCACTCAACATAAAAAGTCTAGTGTTATTGTTTTTCATTTGCATTAATTGTTATCTATTTATTTGTCTCCGTTATGAAAGTTTGGATTTTGTACGGTAAACTCTGCTCCAGGGTTGCACAGATTGAGTGTTGGATGAATTATTTTAAACATATTTCAGTATCAGCTCTGATTTTTGTGGAGCATGCATCCTTATTGTCTGTTAATGAAGTGTTTGTGATTTTATAAACACGGAGGATAGAAATCATGAAGGTTTTGCACGTCTTACATTTGCAGGATTTTAAAGTTTTGCATGTCAGCTTGTCTGTTCAATTGATTTGCATCTTTTAAATATATTATTTCGGGTGTCCAGTGATCTGGAAGTAACTATGTCACTCTTTAAATTAAGTGACGGGAAACTGTCCGTTTTGGGTCATCGCTGTTGCAGGTGTGTTAGAAAAACTCTGGTTCTTATGAGATTTCAAAACCTTATAGATGCACCGAGGGATGCATTTCAATAAGACAGATTTGATTACAGTGTTTAAAATTCTGCTGAGTAAGCTGTAACAATAAATTATACACCCCAAGTTCAAACTTGTACACTTTTTTATAAGATTACAAAAACAGCAGCTGCATTACAAACTTTGTTTTATGCATTCAGTGTGAGAATCATCCATTCATTTTACTTTGTCAGAGATTTTACCTTAAACTAAGGGTGAGAGAGATATCTTCAATCAATCTTTATTTATAAAGCACCAAATCCCAACAAATGTTATCCTCAGACTCTTTCCGAACAGAGCAGGTCTAGACCGTACTCTATGTTCTATTATTAACAAAGACCCAACATCAAGATAGGATAAGATCCAGTCCCATCCTACATACAGGACTCAGTCTGATCTCATCTTAATCCACCATGAGCAGAGCACCTTGCAACATTTAGCAAGTTACAGTGGCAAGGACAAACTTCCTTTAACAGGCAGAAACCTCCAGCAGGACCAGACTCATGTTAGACACACATCTTTTTTTTTTTTTTTATATTTTTTGGGCTTTTTACACCTTTATTGATAGAGGGAGAGGACAGTGGATAGTGTAGGAAACGGAGAGAGTGGGGGAATGACATGCGGGAAAGGAGCCACAGGCTGGATTTGAACCCGGGCCGCCCGCTACATGGGCTCACAACTTAACCAGTAGGCCAAGTCTGTGCCCATGTTAGACACACATCTGCTGAGACTGTGTTGGAGAGAGGGATAGAGGGAGAGGAAGAGAAAGAGAGAGATGATAGTGGTGAGACCGATAGTAGTAGTTGTAGCAGCTGGAGTCTGGCACGTCCACAGCAGCAGAGATCCAGAGGAAGAGAGGAGGAAGACAGGATCCCAGTGTGTCAGTCTAAGCCTATAGCAGCATAACTAAGAGCTGGTCCAAGCCTGATCCAGCTCTAACTATAAGCTTTATGCAAAGTGATCAGTACGTTGATATTTTCCACAACATCTAGCGTTGTAGTATTTACCAGCAGCATTCGAACGAAGGTTTCACGGTCCTTTAGTGTTGTAAAAACTATTAAACACTGTCAGGAGACTCGGTTCTTTCTCTGTTGACAAACACTGATGGTATTATAAAAAGCTGGTTCACAGTGACAGCAGGACCTCCCACTCCTTCACTCCACGCTCTGTGTTTCTGTGAAAACACTCAACAGAGGCGAACAGATCTGAGTTTGGAGGAGGGAGCAGCATACGAGAATATTAGTCAGCGTGTAGTCAGATCAACAGCCTGTTGTTTTTAAACGGTGACTCTCATCAACATCAACTGAATCAGAGGAACACAAACACACACATGAACCAGAGTGTGTGTGTGTGAGTGTGTGTGTCAGTTAAAGGCCAAATATGAGCAGATGTTTAACAAAGCTCTCGCACACATTCATGAGTGAGCTCTTTCAAACTTGCGTGCTGTAAATCTCTAAATATCCCATCTGGCTCCCCCTCCTCGTCTCCGCTCCGATGGTGGCGGGACGAGTCGGCGCGATGCAAAGTGTGATGAACGCCCGCCGGCTGCAGTGACAGAGAGGTGGACTTTTCTGCTGCGTCGGCTGTGGCTGTGCTTCCTCTGCCATCTGCTCCTCCATCTCCTTCGTCTCCTCCATCTCCTCGCTCAGATAGATGGAGGGAGTCACAGACAGAAATCAAACACGTGGGGCTGCAGGCTCTCAGGTCGTGTCAGGAGAGATTACATCAAGTTTATGCCCGAGAGCAGAGAAGCTCTGACGGTCAAAACCAATCACAGGAGCTCAGTTACAGCCGGGACCTGCAGGTTAATTTATACTGAACTGACACCATCAGGGGAAGCTTCAGGGATTTTCAAAATAAAGGCACAACAGTTTGAAGAAAGGTTTGTTGACGTGGATTCAGTCGCACTTTTTGGAGCACTGTCAAACAATGTTAATATCTGGAGAACATAACGACTTCATCTGTATATATGGGCTGCTCATGTCAGAGGTGCAGGTAGTAGAACATGTCGATGTCTTTAGGTACCTGGGCACTGAGCCTCTGATATTTTTATTCATCAGATTTCTGCTGCTTTTCTCACTTTTACTCAGAAATCTTACCAGAGAGGTGCAAGGTAACTTTCACGGTCTTGGCCAGAAGTGTTAGGTGTGAAGTGCATGTGTTAATTCAGACTATGCATGATTTAGACCACAGAACATTTAAAAGATACTTTCATTTCTCTTCAACAGAGAGGGAGAATAGCAGCAGCAGCTCAGTCTCAACCTTTCGTAACTCTTGTGTTTCTCCTGAGGAGTTTTTAAAGTTTGCAGCCGGTCCTCACTGCAGTGGGCTAGCAGGCTAATCCCCCCTCCAGCTCCCCCGGGCCTCAGGGATGGCTCACTGCCTCCTCTCTCCTCTCTCCTCTCTCCGTCAGGCTAATCTCCCATCATGCTTTAGGCAGGATGAATAGGTAATCTACTACTGAGGCTGTCCAGGATTACAATGATGGAGGGGATCTGTGCTGTTCTGTGCCAACATTATGAAATTCTCTCAATCCAGGCTGGCAGCATTGCGGCCTCTCTCTCTGCGCTAATGTTCTCAGACTGCGTTTGAAGAGCCCAGCTCCACTCCAACAATCCCCTCTTGTGTGTGTGTTTGTTTGTGCGTCTGTGCACATTTTGGTGTGTGCGCACAACAAACAAAACATGAATAGGATTTCGGAGGTGAGCCCGCTGCTCTGGAGTCAGAGGAGGCTTATGTTTGGTTTATGATTATGAATTTAAAAACGGCACCACAAACAGGATTGGGAAACACAAAAGTCTGTTGTTTTTGTGCCGGAGTGTTTAGAAATGGAGCAGCAGGAGCGGTCAGTGTTTCAGGCAGCGTCACCAAAGTAAAGTTTTAACTCTGTTCTAGTTCTCTGGAAACACACACTCACACACACACACACACACACACACACACGGCTTAGATCTGTCCCTGCACACACACCCTAAGTGGATGATGTGTTGCCGGTGTTATGGAGCATTGTGTTCCCTGCTGCAGAGTGTTCCCCTGCCTCACACTAAAGCCATAAATCGGATGAAGTAAGCAGAGCGGTGTTGGTCCGGTGCAGATTCAGGTCTGACCGTGAGGACAAAAACCTCCACTGCTGCACGGCCGCTGATTATTTTAATGCCGTCTCTGTTTCAGGAGCACAGAGTTTCTGGAACAGGGTGAGGGATGAGGAGAGAGGGTGTGAATCACATGTCATGTGCTGGCCTGGTGGGAACTTTTTCTTTTTGCGCACACAGCTGCATTATCTGAGGACGGACACAAGGCATCATAAATGTCTCACATTGTTATGAGACAATCGAGCAAGCCAAGAGACGTTTGTGCTTAAAAATGCAGAAGTGGTGAGAGTTTCAAAGCTTTGTTTTTCTCTTCTTGATACAGAGAATCTGGATGAGTTCAAAACCAGGTTTGTTCAGAGTGTCGTCTGTCCACGTCTAAAGTAGTGGTGCAACGGATCATCGTTGATCCGTGAGCCGTACGGATGCCTCTCCACGGTTTGGCACGGACGTGGTCCGCGGATCGGTTGATGAAAAAAGTTGCGCCTGTTCATGTGATGACCGCATGTGTAATCCACACTCACTCGTGAAGTGCAGCGGTAGTCATGGCAAGTGAAGGAGCAGAGGAACTTGAAAACCCTCCTGCATCTTGTAAGTCACATGTATGGGAGCATTTTGGTTTCCCTGTGAAATACAGTGAATGCCGAATGTGCTTCAGCCACATTATGAAATTCCGTTGCGCACCCACTAGACCAGAGGCCGTTAATACACAGCCCGCGGGCCGCATCCGGCCGCCTATTTGTGGCCCCGGAACTGTTGTTCCTTCACTCTGTGTTTTGGTCGGATCACCTCGTGTTTACCAGGACTTGTCTCCATGTCAACGATACGCAGACAGGCTGTTACTGGGTCACTTGAAGTCCAATGCTGCGAGTGCAATTTTTAACTTTCACTTTCGTTTATGGAGCAGTTTGCATGTTGGCATTTTGCCAGCTGTAGGACCCTAGAATGCACAAAAACTGTGTGTTCAGTTTGCTGCTCAAAGAAAAGTGGACGGTAAAAATCAGCGATTGAAAGAAGAATGGAGTGAAACTTTTGAAGTTCCTCTGCTCCTTCACTTGCCATGCTATGAAATGCAGTGGATTAGGCAGGACTGGGCCCACAGATAGGGTGCTTTGCACATGCAGTCCATTTTGAGTTGAATGTTGTTTTTATTTAATGGGCAAAAGTTCACAAGTGTTTTACAAAATAAATGGAGGACAAAGTTATATTTGTCTTTTTTTTTTTTGCTGATCCTAAAAATAATCCGATCCGTGACTCAAAACCGTGACCCGATCCGAACCGTGAGTTTTTTGATCCGTTGCACCCCTAGTCTAAAGGCAGGAGTGTTTAAAGCTCATCCAAACTCCTACACATAGAGACGGTGAAGATAATCCTACTGTCTTAAGCCCTTTGTTATGTCCCTCCCTGCACTCATCTCAACACCTAGACTTAAATGCTCTCTGTGTCTTCTGATTCTTAACTTCTTTACTTTAAATTTAGAGACATGCAGCCTTAAAAATGTGGGATAAAGAAACCCTGATAACTGATATTTTCAAGCTTCTGACCCTTTACTCCTCACAAGGACTTGCTGTTGTTTGCTATTATCACAGTATTAACTCTTGGGAGCAATAAAATATGTCACAAAGACTGGAAAGTTAATTTTTTGGGTGTATAAAATTGTGTGCATTGCATTATATAATGCACTTGACTTGACTTTTGTGCATAATTTGAGTAATTCCTGTAAAAACGCTGCTCATTAATCCGGCGTTGATACTTCTCACTCTCAGTCAAATGCACCAGCATGTTTTTGATCTGGTCTGTGAAGAGCTTCATCATCTAGTGCGACTTCTAACATGCATGTGAGGCAGAAACATTGCAGCGTAATCAAAGATAATGGTCTCTTATCATATCTGTTAAAAGTCGGATGAAGTCACAAACATCAAACATCACGACAGGCGTCAGTAATCCTACGGACGTCCTCTGCTCCGTGTTTGTACTTTTGATTAAGAAGAGCCGAAGAAGCAAACACTGTCCTCGAACAGGCTGAAGGAGAGGCGCCAAGGAGGGTGTTAACACCACACACTGCATGCTCAGCCCGTCTGCTCACATGAAACACGACACAATGAGTGTGAACATTTAAAAAGAAGCTTTGTTTACTATAAAATCCCCTCGTGTAGCTGTGAGGAGTTAAAGTGTGCAAAGCAGCAACTTGTAGTGAGAGATGCAGGATGTGAAGGGGATCAATTTAAAACAACAGTAGGAGTGTTAAACCTCACAGCAGCCAATCAGAATACAGACGACAACTTGGGTCACCAGTAGAGTAACGGACCGTCTGTTTACGAATACTTCCTGTCGATCTGCACCTCTGAGTTCTCGGTCCTTCTTTCCAATTAAAGCCTCTTCAAAATACCTCATTAGTTTTTCTTATTAGTTGCATTTATTGCTTTATTATGCATGCACTACTTGAGCTGCAAGTTAATGGCGCAGTAAACAATGCCGTGCTAAATAGGGACGGCACATTTCATCTGCACTTCGTTTCCCTTCGTCTTTGATTTAGATTTTTCCTGCTTTTTTAATCTATTGCAAATCACATGCCTGAAAAAGCTTTTGTTCACCCCTAACAACAGCTGCAGACTGTAGTTTTAACACAGCAGGAGAGAAAACAACATTTGTCGAGACTTATTTCAGCAGCAGATGAAGCTTAAATTAGTTCTTTAGTGAGTATTTAGGCCGCACGACGGTGAACTGCAGTGACTTTGTTCATGCTGATGAAAGAATATGTCAGCCTGTGCAACAGTTTGTCTCCTAGTGAACAAACTCATGAAAAGCATGATGGGAAATGTAGTCCTGCTCATGCACGAAAGCGCTAGAACAGCGTGGATGATGAACTGGGATAATCCCGCTGAAAGGTCACCTCCGCTGTGAGACACACAGCAGTAAACATTGATTTATTCTGTTTCTTCTTCTGTGGTTAAATCAGGTTACCTGTTGGCGCTCTGTGAATTTGTCTTCATGCAACATTCATGGCTCCTCTTTAACTGAATGTTAACAAGTGGCATCCTGCAGTCTGAACACGCAACACGGGAGCGCAGAGAGCGGCCTGTTCAAATATTCAGCTGCTGCTGTCAGGTAGGAGATGCATACATGAACCTGAGAGCAGGCTCCGCAAGGAAGACCACCTTTAAACACAGGCATGAACAAGCAGGACGTTATTAGGCCCTTTTTAAAATAATTACATGTTATTGACAGTTTACTGCAACAAGCGTCCAACGAGAGGTGAGGTCATGCAGGAGAGTCAAAGTCATCATTTAAAACAGGAGCGCTCAGAGTTCTTCAGTACATGATGTTTCCTGCTATAATATTCACTACAGCACGTTTAAGACAAACTAATCCATTCATAATCTGTGACAGACTATTTCTAATCCTGTCATATCTCATATCTGCACAGATTAACTGCTTTCACACACTCGCCGACTGATTTACAACAGAGAGAGAGAGCGCTCCTCCGCTCTGCACCCGCCACTGCTGGGAATAAATGATTTCTGTCACCTTGTATAAATTATTTTTTAACAAGGACAACCGCAGTGACAAAGTGCGAGGACCTGCAGGTTTCTGTTCCACACTCTGAATTTGAAAAATTAGTCAGTGCAGCTCAGTGCTGTTCTCTGAAAAACATGTTTATGATCTGCAGAAGGCCACAGAGGGAACAAGGGCAGAGATGGACCTTCGAAAAAACGCAGCCGGAGAAAGGGTCCTCTCTGACACACTGTGGGATGTATGGGACTAGAACAAGGTTGTCGCCTCGGTTTGTGTCGTGTCGTGTCGTGTCATGTCGTGTCGTGTCGTGTCGTGTCGTGTCGTGTCGTGTCGTGTCGTGTCGTGTCGGTGTTTGGACTTCTCTGACGTTAGTTGAATAAAGCGCTCAGACTGATTACTTGTCTAATATTTACATAAATGAATCTCCAAAAGGCTCCAACACGACAAACATGGCCCAGAGATTAAAGTTCAGGGACTGAATTAGCTGAGGCAACACCTAGCAGACAGGTAGCAGCTCCCACCTGTCACTCAAAGAGGCCACGCCCCTAAATCTACCTAATCCTTAATCTGATTTAAACAGGTGAGTTGTATATAATTCAGCCGTACAGTCGTCATGGTTGTCCTTGGTGTCTCTTTAACTGTCTAGAATTAATCACTGTTCTATTTGGCTTTGATACATCACAACATTCTGTTCTATTCTCCTTTTGATTGGGGTTTCAGCCAATCAGAATCAAGTATCTAACACAGCCTGGTGATAACCTGTTGTAAACAGGTGAGTTGTATATAAATTCAGCCGTACAGTTGTCATGAAGAGAGAAATGAGCTATAGAGACCCAAACTGTTTTTGTACCAGGCTGTAAACATGTTTATTTCTGCTGTAACATTTTAACATTGGGCTGTATGGGGACTCACTCACTGCAGGAGAAACACTCTAGTGGACACTGGAGGAACTGCAAGAGACAGAGTTTTTTTTTAAAAGAGACTTAAAAATAGTACATTTTACCCATTATAGTACAGAATATTGCCAAAATTAGTAGCTAACTTTGAAATAAAACCTTCAAAATAGAAAATGTAATGAGTTTTCTGCCTTTCTTTTTGCCAGATGACCCCTAAGTTTAGGGTTAGTGAACAGTTGATTATCAAAAGCATCAGTAGCAGTAGGTTAATTCTTAACGCTACAGGAAACACAGCCACATTTTGGTCGGCTAACTTTCTGCAGACCAGTTAAATTAAGCCACATTCAATGACTTTGAGGGACAGTGGGGGTAGCACGTCTTTGGCACCTATATTTTGGGGGTCGCAGGCTAAAAAGTTTGGGAACCTCTGCTCTAGTGGCCATTGGAGGAACTGCAGGAGACACACTCTAGTGTATGTTTGAGGAACAGCAGCTTTTGGGCATTCATGCATTAGCTTCAGTATTATTCGCAGAGGTTGCTAATTGGTTTCCATGTGAAATTAAGTCTTACAGTAACGTTACTTGAGAAAATGATCTAAATATTTTCCCCACCATCTTTGAAAACATGAGAGATAGAAAGTGGAGGGTCGAGGCCACATGTCATAAGTCTTTACATGAATGCTAATTGAACGACCCATTACATTATTATAGCTTTGCCCTGCATGTGAGAGTTACTGCCTATAAGTGACAGTCCTCCACCCGTCATTAGTGTTGACTATCCAAGCCCATCCAAGGTCAGCTCAGGCGCACACTAATATCCATGTAAGGTTTCTGCTGATGCATGTCTGAGCTGAGAGTGAGCACAGAAGCCTGTGTGATTTAAACACACACACACACACACACACACACACACACACACACACACACACACACACACACACACACACACACACACACACACACGACTGAGGAAGTGATCAGCATCACCAAACATAATGAGTTTCTTATCTCTGCCACAAAAACTGACGGCCCACCTCTCTCTCTTTCAGACTCACTACAGAAGGAAACATGCATGAAAGGGCATTTTGATGTGATTTTGAACTAGTGCTCTTAAATTATTAATCACATTTTTAAATCTCATGTTTATAAGTCTATTATTATTCCGATTCTAAAACACTTTCTAAGTCCATATTAATAATGTAAAGCAATTACCAGTGTCTTGATTTGGGAGCCAAATGGGCTCTTGGCTCTTGGTCGCAGTTGTTGGATGCGAGTTATTTCAAGCAGCACCTCATCCTCCACCACGGTAATCAGCCTGTAATCATTTGCCACCAATTCAACTGTACCTGTTGAAAGTTAGTTGTTTTTAGAGTTGTCCAGGTGTCTCCGTCTCAAGGTATCTAGCGTGGCCTGCTTTTGGCGAGGGGGAGGAAAGCTCTCTGCAACAGACTTGGCGTATTCCGGTGGAAATTAAATTCACATCGACAGACATTGGAGATAACTTTGGTCTTGTCCATTGATCCACCTTGCAGAGCTTTAAATCTGAACTTGACATTCAAAGGACCATTTGCATGTGCATGCATTAGTCATATGTCAAAATTATGCGTCAATGCGTTAACATGTTAACTTTAACCGCACTATTATTTCTTAAGTTATATTTTGGGCCATTTTTACAGGGGGGGGTATATGCAATAAAGGGTTGAGGCTGGGGGTCGAACCTGCAACCGCTACGACAAGGACCATACCCTCTGTATATGGGGCACATGCCTAAACCTAGATCTACTGCGCCCTTTAACAGCCCTATTTTAAACTTTATGTAAACGTATCATAAGCAGACTCAGAACCAGCTTGACTCTGGTTAACTCTTCACTCCCTGTTTGCAATCATTAAACATATGGAAGCACTTTCTTAGTGGCATAATATTGATAATACTGGTATCAGCATATTGCAGAAAGGTACAGTTTTGGTCAGATGTATTATTTTTGTGTCCTGAGATTTCAGTAGAATTCGTAAACAGACACCTCTTTGAGCTTGGATGAATAAACCGGCACTTCCTGGTGGTTCTGCTCCATCCTGAGGCTGCTGTCACACGGTCCCCCTCCATCCGCTTAATAAAGACATAACATACAAAAACCCTCTTTATGAAAGAAATTGGGACACATGTGTTTCTCACAGTGAAACACTTCATGCCCTTGGGCTGACTTTTAACAAGTTGGTCCCTGTGCAGCTGTACTGTTAGCAGCTCTGTCTCTGAAGTCCACGGAGAAACACATCCACCGCTTGGCGCTCCATTCAGGTGAAAAACAAATGTTAGTGAGCACTGTACTCATTAGCATCCCCAAATTGAATAAACACTGCATTAATAAGCACAAAACTCCCGTGCTCTATCGTGCAGCTGGAACAGGAAACAGAAATCCTCTTCAGGGAGCAATGCTGCATTGCAGAGCTAAAATTAAAAACCTTACAGCCTCAGAGAGAAACGTTATTATTTACCTTCCAATACATTAAGATAAATGAATGAGCGTCACCATCATTCAACTCTTTTATATCTTATATCTGCAAGTTCTTCAGTTTGTGGTAAGACCTCTTTCCTTTCTGTAGAGGCAGAAATGTTCCAGTGAGTTGTCATGAGGACGCTGTCTGCAGGAATCAATGATGGATATCTCTCTCTCAGTCTCCCTTTCTCTGTTTGGCTATAAAGTCTACAAAGCCACAACCAGACTTGATGAAAAATGAATGTGGTCCCTATGACGTCACCCATTGATTCCTAAAGAGTTTCAAAGCCTGAAGATGGCGGTCAACGTGTAAAAATGCTGACTTTTACCGAACTTTTGATCAGTCTAAACCAAGCGACTAACCAAAAACTGCAGTTCTTCGAGTGTCCACTTGAGGCGAGCTCTGGAAACACCAGAAACCACGTACACACCCATTCAAAGAGCCGATCTTTAAAATAAACATGTTTACAGCCTGGTTCAAAAAATAGATTAGGTCTGAATAACTAATTTCTCTATCAGCACACACTGTACGGGGGAATTTATGATAACTCTTTATTTTTTAAGATATTAAACTTATGAGTTTTGCCCAAATAAGAGCGTGGCTGACTTGACTGACAGGTGGGAATACTGTAGCTGTTAGCGAGGAGGCTAAAGGCTCGCCTCTTTACCTCACACTAGCTCCACAGAAGTTAGGTTGAGTTCAGCATTTCCAATATGGCTGCCGCCGCCGATTGGCTTCAAAACAGGGCTTCAGGTGCAGATGGGTGACGTCACAGAGACTACATCCATTTATTATACAGGATATGTCCTAAACAGAGGCAAGGAGGTGGATGCAAATTTATGTACAACTCTCAGCCTTGATAAAATCCGAATGTCCTCCCTCATTGGCTTTAGATTTTAACGCCAAACATTGACGCTTTGCTGCAAGAGAAAATGAGCCAAGGGGAACGTTATACACAGGAGCAACGTCTGGTGAATTTCCAAAAGAGAACGCTTGTTGTAGCCTCTGAATCGTAAATAACAAAAGTGCATCCATATTTAGCAACCCCTGGTTAAAGCACAACACTCATGGATGAAGCTAAATCAACAACATTCAAGGAGGGTAATCAATAACAGCAGGTCTGTCCCTGAAGCAAAGCTGTACTGTACTGGTCCGCTAAAGGGAATTATTTATTTGAGTACATGCAAGATAAAGATAAGTAATGCCTGCAGACATGCACAGTAGCATTTTAATACAAAGCAGAGTATTTAAGAAGGAAAGGCTTTGACAGGCGCCATGCAAGGTTTAGCTCATGTTGCACATACAAAAGTTAGCTTGTTATGTTTGGACTCTCTCCTCTCTCTGCACCATAATGAAAGAAATCTACAAGCCTTTCTAGATTGTATCAGGCTTCATACAAGCAGCTATGTGTTGTGGGAATAACTCATAGTGAAGCTATAGTAACACATCCAGCAGAGAGAGGATGAAAGTGTGAAACATGTCGGTGTTATTGCAGAGATGATCTTCAGTTCAGCCCACGCTCCACAGACAGTCTAAATGCAGAACTGCTGTCTATTGTTTGAATTCAATATGCTCACACACACACACACACACACACACACACACACACACACACACACACACACACACACACACACACACACACACACACACACACACACACACACACACACACACACACACATAATGGCACACAAAAACAAACGTGAGGATGAACAGAAACATCCACAGTGCAGGTATTAATCTGCACACATGAACACTCGGTCCAGATTAACATGACTGCAGTGCTGTCAACAGGATTTACAGTGATGGTTATACAAAGACTTTCAGGGAACGTGTACCCTGTGTGTGTGTGTTTGTGTGTGTGTGTGTGTGTGTGTGTGTGTGTGTGTGTGTGTGTGTGTGTGTGTGTGTGTGTGTGGGAGGACGTGTGTGAAATAATCTGAATACTCGCTGACAAAAGACAGCCTTTATCATTTCAAGAATCATGAAAATTACATCAGTGCTGATTCAGTGGAGAACATTTTACTTTGTGAGTTATTCTGAAGATAGAAAGTGACATCACATCAACATAACTTTAATAATCTTCAAAATTCATGTGTTTATTTTAGCATACTTTAAGACTAAGCTCCAGTTTCCTCTCCCTTAACAAAATAGAAATATAAATGAAAAAGTTGGTTGTTGTTCTAAACACGTCCCATGATCGTGATTGTTGTAGTTTGCATATTACAGGGATGATACGCATGAGAGGATATCACATCTCAAGACTCCAAAGAATCCTGGTTCAGTCTGATTGTCTACTTACACTGAGACGCAAATCTACTTGATGCTGTGTCACTAAAGACAATCAATGTTTAGATTTTCTGACTTCCTGGAACACAGCATCGAAATGATGGATCCCACCTCCATTCGACAAACATTGTAAGAGTAGTTTTCTTCTCCTCTTGAGGACAGACCTGACAAAGCTTTTTACTTTTAGCAACAACTAACCTGTAATTACAGAGTCTGATTCAGAAACATGTTGAATCTGGATCTAAGGCACTGGATTTTAGTCTGAGAAGGGTTCTGGTCTCTGTCTGTATTCTGAGTAGTATCCACCAATCAGGTGTCAGCAGGAGAAACAGTCTGTATGGAGAGCAACAGCAGGTGTTCTACAATTCTGACATCAAAGACAGAATTCCAGAATTCATCAGTGTCTCTAATCCTTTTTCATAGACCTTCATTCAACAAACAAACATTGTAAAAGTAGTTGTTGATGTTGTTATTTCAGCAAACTTAAGACCCGTTAATTACAAGAACATCACAAGAACATCAGTTTCTTTTTGCAGGTTTATACCGCTGAAGGAAGCCAGAGTGAAGCCTCTGTGGAGCTCTGTTTACAGTGAAACTAAGACTCAACACAGACAGATGAACTGGAGATTCTCTGGGGGATGAAATGAACCAAAAAGTTTATTTCACAGACTTGATTTAAACACTCGATTGCTTCTGAAATTGAGAACTGGACTGTAAACAATGCAGCGCACGGAAAAGGAAGCACAAAATGTCCTGAAGTGCTTAGCATGGGACAGACTTCAAGGTGTCCACACTCTCTGATCTGTTCTAAACTTATATATTTATATGTTTGAGTTTTAGCTCAAAGTCATTCATTTGGCAACAGGAAACTGTAGAACCAGAATATTATCTTGCTGATGGTCCAAACTGCATCATTTTCAAATAGCGCAATACAGAATCTGTCCTAAACCTAAACTATGTCCATGAATGTGGATTTAAAAATCCCCCTGATTGCTGCAGGTCTTCTGAGGCGTCCCTTTAAAGCCCAAACCTGCTCCTGACATATGTTCCAATTTCACAGATATCACAAAGAGGCACATTTCCAGACCTAATGCTGCAGAATTACAGTGAGATATGTTGAATATTACAAGGGAAAGAACAGAAAGGAAGCAGAGATTGTGTAATGAGAGGAGGATGAACAATAGGAGGAGAAGAAAAGGAGTTAAAGTAGGAAATGAAGCAGCTCAGTGGTAGGAATCAGCTTTTGTAACAGACGATAATGTTCTTCTGTGTCAGCTTAGTGTCACCTCCCTCTCCTCTCCTCTATCTCCTGTTCCTCATCTCTGTGAATCCTGTCTGTGTGCTGTAATTTGCCCCCCCTCCTCCTCCTCCTCCTCCTTCTCTTCCTCCTGCTCCTTTGTATTAGCTGGTACTACACTTTACTCACACGTGGGTGTCTAAATATTGTGAGACGGGCTTCCTGTCCTGATGACTTTACATAAGAGGTTAAATCTGTGAGTAGGCGGAGGAACAGTGGAATTAAGAGAGTCTAAACATTGTTCTCAGAGAATAAATGAAGCACCTGCACTAATGACTTTATGTAAGATGGTAAATCTGTGAGTGGGCCGCCGCTCTTTAGTGATGAAGAGGAGAAAGGAGCACAGAGGTGAGCGGGGGGCAGCAGAGGAAGAGATCTAGGATTAACGGAGAGGGTTCAGACGAAAAGATTGACGAGGAGAGAAGGAGGGATCTTAAAGGAAGAGAAAAGAAGGTTTTATTTTATAGAAGTTATCTTTAGAGATAAACAAAATCTCTCAGAGAGAGGAGAGATTTCTGGAGTCAGATCATCACGTTTGTAGTTTTAGACTGTTTAACCACTCAGATTAAAGGCTCAGGTTTTGGTTGCTTATATGATAAAAGTCAAATTGGAGATTAAAAAGGAGAAACACATCGTTTGAAATGAAATCCCTTCACTTATTAACTTTAGTTTCATTTATAATTAAGCTATTTTATTCATTACTATAAATCCAGAAAACAACATTTATATCATTGTGGGGTCAATATCGTCCCATATATCTGCACATTTTATTGATACCTATACAATTTTAGTTTCTGCTAATCAGGCCCATTCTTTCTTTCTTTCTTTCTTTCTTTCTTTCTTTCTTTCTTTCTTTCTTTCTTTCTTTCTTTCTTTCTTTTTTTTTTTTCACTCTAGTTTTCTTTCTTTTTTGTTTCTTTTTTCTTTTTGTCTTTCTATTTTTCTTTTTTTGTTTGTTTGTTTTTTTCTTTCTTTTTTCTTTCTTTTCTTGTTTTCTTTCTTTCTTTCTTTCTTTTTTTTTTTGCAGTGGCGTTGTCATTTTCCATCCTGGTGGCGGCTGAACTGTGGTGTGATAGAACAGAAAATAGAACATGCAAGCGTTAGTCTCGGACCTTAATTCTATTGCAATTTTTGTGGTTACTAAATTTGCACAAGAAAACAAACATTATGTAAAGTGTGGAGAAAGACACCCACAGCTGCATGATAGGAAGTGTAGGAGGGAATGCATTTTATTCAATAGGCTGGTATGCACTTAAAATAACCCTGATGGCAGAATCAAGGTTGTCTTTGGATTTAATAAATGCATCAGAAAACATAAAGAAGGAAGAATGTGGATAAACAGACTTTCCAGATGCATGGTGGGAAAAGTAAATTTGATGGTTTGGAGCCATTTCAGAGTCCGAAATCAATTTATCCCTCTTGTCTTGTTAGTGGAGGTAGAGATCCTTTTCAAACAAATGTAATGATGCTTATTTTGGATTGGACGTCAGACTGGGATGTTAATTGTTTGTACGTGACTCATATTTAAAAAAATGCTGCTCCAAGGCACAAAATGGTTCTGCTTTCTCTCTTTATTAAGAGACGAGATAAGAGCGGAGAAAACTTTTACGAGTCATTTATGAAGAGGAGAGATGAAGAGGTTGGTGAAAAGATGCAGGAAGGAAAGCATTGAAAGAAGGATGAGTGGAAGAGAAGAGTAGAGGGCAGGAGGAGCAGAGGATGAAGAGGAGGGTACTTCTCTCAGGAGAGGAGGGGAGAGTCGCTCGGAGAGGAGCCGAGGACTGGAAATGTGTTTTTGGAGAGGAGTGGTTACAAGAGGAGAGGACATGAGGAGCGCCACTTAAAAATGCTGAATTGGACGAGGTTAGGACGAGGAGGTAGAGGAGGAGTGTGAAGGAAAGAGGAGAGGACAGGAGGAGACTTAGAGGAGGAGGAGAGATAAGAGTTAACAGGAGCAGAAACAGAAAACCCTGGCTCTGCTCGTCTCTCTGAAGCATGTGCTCTGCTCATGACTTGTCTCTCTGCCTTAATCCACTCAGCTGCTGAGTGTGTGTGTGTGTGTGTGTGTGTGTGTGTGTGTGTGTGTGTGTGTGTGTGTGTGTGTGTGTGTGTGTGTGTGTGTGTGTGTGTGTGTGTGTGTGTGTGCGTGCGTGTGCGTGTGCGTGTGCACTGGCATCACACACTGCCAGAGCTGTGTGAGAGTGTTGGTACATGCAGGAGTGTTTGTTTTTGTGTATTCTTGGTCGACTGTTTACAGTATATGAAGACAGTCTTGGCTCGGTTGGACATTTCCTCTGCCAGCTTCCTCCCTGACGTACAAACCGAGCCAGGACTCGACGCTCACATCTCCGAATTACAGCGGGAACACTGCAGATTCTCCTCAGCGTGGACGTGTTCGTCATGTAGCAGCAGCAGCACATTAGCTTACATTCAATCCAGCGTGTGTGGGAGGGGAAGAAAACGAATGAAGCACCGCTGCTGCAGGAAAATGTAAAGAGATGAAAAGTAAACATAATCCAGCTCTCATTTCTTCACAAACATGTGGGCTGTGTGCAGAATTAGTGAATGTCAGGACAGGAGTATTAGCTAAAAACATGCCTGCGTGCCAAAGTTTATCGGAGCCAAAGCATGGAGGGGTGTGGAGGGAAAACCAGAAATGAAACTATGTAAAAATGAAAAATGACTCCATAGTTTGAAGATGTAAATGTTTATTCCTTGTGCTCAGAGTCAGAGAGATAGAACGATATGTCATTCACATTATGGATACTAAACTTCACTATCAGCATCCTTTCTAGGAACACAAAATAAATACAAGAGGAGATAAACATACAGCATGACCGGACATAACTACAGAAAAGGCTTTCGTTTGCATTTGCTGTTCAATCTTTTGAAAGCGAAATTGACAATGTGCAAAAATTTTTAGCAACCCTGCAGAAACTGTTAGTAATGTCACACCTTTACAATTTATCCAGCATATGCTGGTGTATAAAACAATTGGCGAGTACGCTGGCGTACGTCACATAAGTTATAGGTAAGTTTTGTATAAGTTAGGAGCATGCTGAAGCACGCTGGTATACGTCGTAGTACGGCGAGTACGCAGCGTATGGATCATATGTCCGGCATATGCCTGCCATAAGTTGTAGGTAAGTTATGGTTGACACACGTTCACACACGTAGAGCTGTGTGAGAAGCCTTGGAGCCCTCACTCAGTGGCAAATAGCAGAGCCTCTGAAACAGAAGCTGAAGCCAGCATTTTGGAGTCTGGTGGTGTTCAACAAGTTTATTAAACACCAATGCAAGTGCATCTCATTTCAAAACGTATACATCGTCATTAAAGAGCGGCAGCCTTTTTTTATACACTTATTCTGCGTTATTACGCTGCTGCTCGCTTTGCACAATAGGACTATGGTTAGGCATAACTTATGAACATGCTGTGTATATGCCCAAATATTGAAAAAACCATTGATAATTCAGCGTATGTCAGTGTTTTAGAGGCATTTTGATACGCCGGGAAAACACTGGCTAAATTGTCAAGGTGTGACAGGGCCATAAACAAGACATGTGAACAAGCATGCAGGTGAACACGTATCAGTCCCTGCAACTGAATTACTTATTGGGGCCTCGTAAAAACATGAAAGAAACAATGAATCCCGTCATGGCTAGAGTCCAAGTCCTGGACCTAAGCACTACAACACCGGGCTGTTAGCCACTTAATGGCACTCAGAGCTAAAGGACATGGAATATAATAGATGGACATAGTCTCTGTGACCTCACCCATCTGTCCCTGAAGCCGATCGTTGGCGGGTGCCATATTCGACTGCTGAACTCCACCTAACTTCTTTGGAGCTAGCGTGAGGTAAAGAGGCAGCCTTTATCCTCCTCGCTAACAGCTACAGTGTTGCCACCTGTCAATCAAGTCAGCCACGCCCTGACAGCTATAATAAATTCACCCCTTACAGTGTGTGCTGATAGAGAAATGAGCCACTCAGACCGAAACAGTTTTTGGAACCAGGCTGTAAAAATGTTTATTTCTGCTGTAAAGATCGTCTCTTTGAATGGGTGTGTATGTGGTTTCTGTTGTTTTTGCAGACAGCCTCTAGTGGACGCTCGAGGAACTGCAGTTTCATGATTTATTGAAGCATGTCCTGATGTATTGTCTCTATAGGTTGGAGTGTCCTTTATCTATTGTTTGTAGACAACAAGGGTCATTGCAGTCTTTTAATTCGTCCTTGTCCTCTGTTCTCTTTGTGACTCGTGGTGGAAAGATGGGGCGTTGATGGAAATGCCACAAATGTGAGGGGGAAAGGACGAATTTTGTGAATTTCTTTCTGCCTTCTCTGAATCTCACAAGTTTTATTGTTGTAAGCGTTATCAATTGTTGCATAAACTGAGACGTACCCGCTCATTGTTTGACTGTTCCTTCCCTGCTAACAGTTCATCTCTCTCTCTTTTTTCCATGTCTCTCTCTCCTGCGGCTTCATCCCCTGCTCACCAGGTAAGACATTTGTTTATCTACCTGTTGTTTGTTGGATTTCCTCACAGGGCCCGCTCTCCTCATGTGTCTCTGACTGTAATGTGTTTCTGCCCAGGTGTTCAGACCTGGTGCATGCTGGGGGATTCATAGAGCTGTTTTTATTTTGCATTTTAAAGTCACATTAGTTTCAGGATCCAGAGCTGTATGATGCTGCTGCTCTGATTTCAGCATGTTGAAGGTCAAGAGGAGATATTCGGTTGAAATAGCAACGAGAGGAAATGAGTGCAGACACTAAATGCACCAAGGTAAACACAGAGGAAGCTGTGGGTGTGGATTAGCAGACAAGGAGCTTTTTGTGTGTGCAGAAACACAAGGACAGTGGAAGTAATGATGTGTCTCTAATATGAAGCTCAAAGCTAAGGCTGGTTCCTCTGAAGTGAACAAAGCTGCGTCTTTCTGTTTGTGTGTTTAGTCTTTGCTTCTTGTTCCGATCACACAGATGACACCACATTAACCCAAGGCACTGCTTTTCAACAGCTTCACAGCAGTTCACAGCTGTTTTCAGGCCACTGCTAACTTGGGCTAATTCCACTTTGACGACAGAACCAGTAATTACCTGTCGACCTCGTCTCTATTGTTGTGAGTCTGGCATGAAGGTTGTGCAGGTGAGCATGATCACTGAGTTATTCTGTTGTGTTTGGAGGTGATTATTGTCTTTACCTCGAGCCAAATCCCAAAAGAAGAATGTGTTTTAGATTTCAGCAGAGTGGGTCACATGAATCTGAGTCACAACAAACAAGTATCAAATATTTATTTTGATACTCAAAGGTCTGCATTTCTGTTTGTTTTGAATGTCTCATTTATTGGTGTACTTCCTAGCGTACATTTTGCAGAGTCCTTCCCAGCCTGTACTGGCGACCTGTTTTGTTCCTATGTGCAAAAATATGGGGTTTATTCCTCAATTTGTACTACAGATGAAAAGTGTTCTTCTGGTCTAATATCATAGAAATAACAACTGAAGGATGACTTAGGAAAAACTTCTATGAATGGTTCAGTAGGAGCGTTGTTGGTCTAGCAGTCTAAGCCCTTGTCCCATATACTGTACAGAGGCTAAGGTTCTTGTTGCAGCGGTCACAGGTTTGACTTCCAGCCTTTTCTGTCTCCCTTCAGCTGTCCTATGCTTTAAAGGTACAAATGCCCAAAAATGTATATCTTTATAAATGTTTTTGTCGAGAGAATATGTCTCTCTGCACGTTAAGATTTTAAGGTCCGTCTAAATTGTGGGGTAAAACGACAAACTGGCTACGTTTGCAGTGGCATTTTTACTATTTTTGTTCCTGTCTGTGTCCGGAGATCCTGTGTAACCATGGTCGCATTGTTTATATACGAGATCAGCTGTTAGCAGCCCGTAGCATGTTGATGCTAAACGATGCTAGGCCCGATGTTCCCTGCGAGCTGAAGAGAAGGAGGCAAGGATGACGTGCTGGTATTGAGGTGCAAGCTAAAAAAGATGACATCGAACTGTCCTTCCACCCACCGTTATGGGGACTGTAGGATCTATCTACGATAAGGTGGACGAGCTAACCCAGCACCAGAGGGAATACTGGCAGAGTAGCATCATGCAAACAGAGCTAACACCGGACACGAACGCCACATTGGAAGGATTTCACCTGCTGTGGGCGGACAGGATACAGGAGAGCTAGACTGAACACACTGATGAAGAAGGCCAGCTCAGTCCTGGACCCTGTGGAGGTGGTGGCTGACAGGAGAATTATGGCCAAGCTGTCATCTCTGATGGGCATTTTTTTTCTATATATATTCTCGTTGAAATTCTTGTACTGTACACCTTCTTGTTTGCTGCTGTAACTCCATCAATTTCCCCATTGTGGGACGAATAAGGGAGTATCTTATCTTATCTTATCTTATCTTATCTTATCTTATCTTATCTTATCTTATTGTGAAAGATGTCGGACAGGAAGTAAATTTTTTCTTTGGGTAAGAGGATGTGATACGATACAAAATGAAACAATTCAATACAATATATTACAATACAACACTTTACCATACATTAAGATACAATAAGATGTGAAACAATAGGATACAGAATGACATGACACAATGTGGCACTATTTTGTAGAATCAGATACAATGTGAAACAACCCAATAGAATAAATACATTACTTTACAGTATGTCAAAATATAATACAATACAACCCA
Organism: Notolabrus celidotus; assembly: GCF_009762535.1. NCBI lineage: Eukaryota > Metazoa > Chordata > Actinopteri > Labriformes > Labridae > Notolabrus > Notolabrus celidotus. The sequence continues at coordinate 20,425,519 of NC_048292.1, forward strand.
ATTTATACTATGAAATATAGGCATGTAAGGATACATTCAACCCACAATTTGATTTAAATCCTGATTTTTGGTTCACTCATAATTCTCTAACGTTTCTCAAGAAAACTGTATTGAACTCAAAAATTAAAAAACTTATTTTATTTCAATTCTCAGATATGGACAGTTGGGATCTATATTTGTTCTCTTATATTTCTTTGTAAACAAAGTAATCCTTTAATTTTTATGGTGTGTTGTAACTCAAATAAAATCTGCACTCTTTATATGTATCGATTTTTTACCGTCTTGTGATATATCCTTACATCTCTAATGAAATATGATACATACATTAAGATACATTACAGAAAGACAAAAGATACTTTATGATAAGATGCTAAATAAAAAGCAAAATGTTGCAATATAATGCGATCTGATCCCATCCAAAAGATACAATACAATATGATACAATGTGATGTAATACATTAAGATACATCATGATTCAATCTGTTATGGTTTGTTGATACGACATGATATGATATACTTCACTGTCCCTTTAGGGAAATTTGTCTTGAGTTTGAATGCATCACACATTTAGCTGCTGTCAGAGTAATTTTTATTTTTTTTTATTTTTTTTTTCTTCTCTTTTTTTTTTTTCTTTCTTTCTTGTCAGAGTAATTTTGATAGCTATGTTCCTGCATGACCCCGCCAGTCTCTGTTGAATGCAGGATAATTTACTTATTGTTCGTGATTTACCAAAATAGCCAACCAACCCTCTGAGAGAAGAACAAATAATGTCAGCATCCTGCGTCAACCAGCAGAGATTTTAAAAAGGCAGAGCTTCATCCTTGGTCCAAGAAAGAGAAGTTGTAATGTATTGTGGTCTATTGAAGCTGTAGAGACACTGGTGTTGGCTTCAGGATGACAATGTTATTTTAATAAGATTAACATAAAGCCATTATCTAAACCTAAGACAGTTGCTCTAACACATTCTGAGTCTTCCTGTTGTAACTCTGCGGGTAAACACAAACCGGCTCCTCTGAAATTTGCAAAGAGACAAGACGAGTAGGAAGCACTGTTTCCCTCTCTCTATTGGTCGGAGCGTCCCGTGGTTCCCCGTGGAGAACACACAAGGACGAGAACAAAGACAAGGACAAGCTTAATCTGTTTTCACTGCTGCCATCAAAACCAGAATCAGGTCCAGAGCAGAGCATCCGATAATTCCACTACAGAGACGAGGGAATAAATCTGCAGGAGCGAAACTTCAAAAAGCAGAGTTTACGATAGAACTGCAGAGAACAACGAGAACCAACACACGGCTTTAGACAAGGCTGGCTAATGCAGTGTGTGTGTGTGTGTGTGTGTGTGTGTGTGTGTGTGTGTGTGTGTGTGTGTGTGTGTGTGTGTGTGTGTGTGTGTGTGTGTGTGTGTGTGTGTGTGTGTGTGTGTGTGTGTGTGTACACACCTCACTAGAGGATGCCCTTAAATGGTTTGATCAGCTTTTGTTAAGGAGTGAATTATTGTCTCTGTGTTTCCATCAGCAGCAAAACAAGGTCATTTATATCCCCTTTCTTTGTGTGTGTCTGTGTATGTGTGTGAGTGTGTGTGTGTGTGTGTGTGTGTGTGTGTGTGTGTGTGTGGACGTTTATATGTGTGTGTAGTTATTTAGCATAAACATTTCTTGTGACCTTGTTAACCTGCTGCTGGTTAATTGTCCCTCAGGGCCTCTGGCTATTCATCATACGTGTTCAGCTGACGTGTGTGTGTGTGTGTGTGTGTGTGTGTGTGTGTGTGTGTGTGTGTGTGTGTGTGTGTGTGTGTGTGTGTGTGTGTGTGTGTGTGTGTGTGTGTGTGTGTGTGTGTGTGTGTGTGTGTGTGTGTGTGTCATGAAAACTTGCTTTAAATTCTGTTCATGTCAGTAGATTGTTTTCCCCTTTGGGGTTTCATTGATTGTGGAATTAATTTGCAGGCTGCAGCGACTTTGTTTCCCGTCTCCATGGAGGTTTATAGAAAGTTTGTAATGGCTGTGTCGAGGCTTAAACTGTTGCAGACACCTTAAAATACTAAATTAGCATTTAAATGCAGCTTTTGTTTTCATGCCGGAAATTTGACAGTGAGGGGATCCTGTTTAAGAGAGGCTTACTGTCTGTGGAGCAGTAAACAGTAATTATCGGGGAAGGGATGATTGCAATTAACAGAGATGATTTACAAGAACACAAATAACGGACAGACACAGAGAGGACACACGGGCCCTTGGTAAAAATGTAATTGTATGAGAGGTGGCCTCAGATCAATGATAGAAACCATTTCAGAATCAGAATCAGAAATATAGAAAATAAATCCATGGTTGAAGTCCCTGGAGATCAGGAAGAGGGCACTCTGGTGGTCTGTCTTGAGTCTGGCTATGGCAGCGTTGAGAACGTTGGACGCCGTAGTCGGGTTGGCAGAGGGGGCCCACAGCACTCTCAGTGCTATCCCGGTCTGTCCGGACAGTCTGGAAGCCGTCACTGGAGACGGTGTGATCTGGAATATCCTGATGCAGCCACCTTTCCGTAAAGCACACCAAGCTACATTCCTGAAACTCTGTCTGACTCCTGGCTAGTCCTGTTAGCCTGTCCATCTTATAAGCCAGAGATCTCATGTTGTCCATGATGAGAGAGGAGAGACACAGCTTCAGTCTCCTCTCCATAAGCCTCCGTCTCCTTGAACCAGCTCTCCTCCTCGAACATGAGTAAAAAACAAAACAAAGCGGGGTTGCCGGGCAAAAGTAATGCAAGTAAAAGTTGGTGATTTCATCGTGAAAAACAGTCCACAACTCTCACCAACGGAAGGCCAAAAGAGGTCACAACTTTGACAAACTGCCAGAGAGAAATCTGACAAAGTTTGATGAAGAAAGAGAAGAAAAATCAGAAAGAAGAATGAACGAAGAGGAGCGACTCTAACAGGCTGCATGCTTGGTTTGCGCATGCGCTAACATGACACACTTTTCAATTATTTCTATGAATTAAGAAGCCAACAGCAAAGTTAGGTACTCAAAACGACTTAATCTGGTGCACAGGCTGAGCAAAAACACAAAAACCCACCTGTCACTCAAAGAGGCCACGCCCCTAAACTCCCTAGCCTACCTTTAATCGTTAATCTGATTTAAACAGGTGAGTTGTATATAAATTCAGCCGTACAGTTGTCATGAAGAGAGAAATGAGCTATAGAAACCCAAACTGTTTTTGTACCAGGCTGTAAACATGTTTATTTCTGCTGTAACATTTTAACATTGGGCTCTATGGGGACTGACTCACTGCAGGAGACAGACTCTAGTGGACACTGGAGGAACTGTTGTCTGTTATATCTTTGGACATTCAATAACCTTTGTTTAAACTGGGATTTTAAACCATGATGAGCAGAACTTACTCAAAAACCCTGCCTGTGCTGTCTCTGCTGTCTGAGAGCAAATGTGGACATGCTGAAAAGATGAAACACTTTTCATAAATAATATATTTTTCCTCCTCTCTCCTGAAGAGATTCACCATTTCAGTCCGGCTCTGTGGCTCGGTGGTACAGTGAGATTGATAAACAGAGACCTTCAGAGAGCAGAGATGATGGCGTTGCTAATTAGCTGATCTCTTTGTTTCATTCTGCCGCTCAGAGTGAGAAGTGGAGCCAAACTATATTTAGGGCTGTTGTTGGCATCACCTGACGGACGCTGGCTGCAGGGAGCTGATTAACGCACACACAGAATCTAACAAAATGAATGAACTCTTCAGTAGATTGCAGTGGGAAAAGAAGCATCTGGCCAGATAAATAATTAGTATAATTATCCAGCGATTAATGGCGCTGAGTTATTCCCTCTTGTTTGGCCTGAGTCTTTGTGAACACACACTCGGACTGTGTAACAAACAGCCTTCAACTGAAATAACCGAAGTGATGCTCTTTAAGGTCAGCACTGAGCCGGCACAAGGCTGAAATTATCTTAAATCAACTGGACTTATTTGGTGTAAATTTTGTTATTAAGAGCTTCGAGCATCAGCAGAAACTCATGAATTATAAATCATAGCATATTTAATCTCGCAGTGTGTGTTTTAAGCCTCCATAATTTGTGTTCACTGAAGCTTACAAAGCTTTTCTGTAGAAGAATTATTAGGCCGTTCTAAACTGACACGTTTGAAGAGTTGTGTTTTGAGCTGTAGAAAGAGGTGACACAGCTGTTCTGAGGTGATTGATAACACAAAGGGACAGATGGCTGTTGTAAAGAGGTTATAGAAAGCAGACGTCCTCGGGTAACACCAATAACATTCATTCTGTCGGTGTGGTGTTAAATGATTTAGGACTGGTTCTGCAACAGGATGCTGGTGTGTGTGTGATCGTCCATCTAGTGTTTCTGTTCAGAGGTATCTCAACAGTTTCAAGCCTTTCAAGTTAAACTCTACTGTTTATGACGATCTCTTATGTTTTTATGCCAGTTTGGTCAGTGGCTCAATGTTTCACAATAGGACAGATGAGAAAGTCGTTTGGCCTTTTCCTGCATGTCTTCCCCTTCCCTCTACTCCCCACATTTCCTGTCTCTCTTCAGCTACCCTATCCCCAAAAAAATATACACACATAATACATATACATAAAAAAGGAAATGCGATTAATTGTAGAAATGATGCATTTGATCACAAAATACCATACCATCTCCTAAACACTACGATACGAAACAATACGATACGAAACAATACGATACGAAACAATACGATACGGAACGATACGAGATGAAAATATACGAAATGATACGAAACAATACGAACCCATATGAGATTAAAATACACGGTACAAAATGATACGAAACGATACGATACGGCTGAACGATTTTGGAAAATAAATCTAATTGCCATTATTTTCCTTAATATTGCGATTGTGATTTAATGTGATTATTTTTTCAAGGTCCTCTTCATGTATTTTTCAACAAACACAAGCAATAAATCAATCTGTACTTTAATAAACATCATCAGATTTATTATACACAAATTGTTCTTTCTCATAGGCTAGACTTATGTTAAAGGTGACATATCACGCTTTTTCATCAATATATATTGGTCTAAGAGGTCCCCAAAACATGTCTTTAAAGTTTATGCTCAAAAAACACTTTGTAATCAGATTTTGGCATGCCTGAAAAGCCCTCCTCTTCAGTCCACCTCAGAACACTCTGTTTTCTCTCTGACCACGCCCCCTCAGGAAGTGGATGTGCCTCGGCTGTCCAGCACGTCGATCTAATGTTTACATGTTGGCTGAATATACATGGCTGCTCAGAGATCACGTTACTTCAACCCTCTGAATCTGATCCAGAATCTGATCCTGACGGAGAGGTGCCTGTAGCAGGACCTTTCTGAAGGATTGGTCACAGATTCTGTGTTTCTTGTTGTTTTATTTGTCAGTATGTAGCAAGCGGTAAACTCCGGTCTCAAACGATGAAGCCAATGCGGAAGTGATATAAACTGCAATACATCGAAAATCCGCTTGAGGCTGGCTGCAGAAACACCAGAAACCACATAGATATGAATGAGAAAAAGACGATCTTTGCAGCATTAATAAACATGTTTACAGCCTGGTTCAAAAAACGGCTTGGCCCTACAACGCTAATCTCTCTAATGGCACACACTGTACGGGGGGTGAATTTTTTTCTAACGTGACGGTTAAGAAGATATTAAGATTATGAGTTTTGCCCAAATAAACATGACTGACGCGACTCCCGGTCGGGAAAACATAGCCATTGGCTGAGAGACTCATACTACGTCACACTCTGCCTAGGTGAGTTCCGCATTACCAATATGGCTGCTGCTGTCGATTTGCTTCAAAACAGCTCTCAGGAACAGATGGGTGACGTCACGGATACTACGTCCACATTTTATACAGTCTATGGTATGTAGACATGTGTCTTGGTACACAGCTACAGCTACGACATGTAGCTATGTAGCTATGCTAACTAGCGCTAGCACTTATCCATGACAAATAAAAATCATCCACTAGATCTTCAAATCTGCAGACGTGTGGAGTAAAACCGACCTCTACCAGAAAGGCAGCGGGACCTTTTATGAAGGATTGGTCACAGATTCTGTGTTTCTTGTTGTTTTATTTGTCAGTATGTAGACGTGTGTCTTGGTACACAGCTACAGCTACGACATGTAGCTATGTAGCTATGCTAACTAGCGCTAGCACTTATCCATGATAAATAAAAATCATCCACTAGATCTTCAAATCTGCAGACGTGGGGAGTAAAACTGACCTTTGTGTTTATTAAGACAGCCTACAACTAGCATGCCTCCCTACTAAGCTCCTTGTTACCACACATGTGCAGGTAATGAAAAACGGAGGGGGGATTCAGTATTATTTTATACAGTCTATGGGCTGAACAAGCTCCGAGCTCTGATTCCGTGACAGACCGGATATTGTTGTTACGTAACAAAAACACGGAAGTCTGAAACGGCTCGTTTCACACACATTTACAGAAAGGTGGAGAAATCAAAACAGGGGCAGAATGGATTTTTTTCATTCTCGGGGGGTTTGTAGACATGCCAGGGAAACATTTCAGGTAGAGAACCATTTAAGATAAAGGCAAATGAAGCATGAATTAATATGAAAGACGGTTTATTTATCTACTTCAATTACAGTTGTAAACTTACTAAATACTTTGATTGCAGTCTTGTAAGCGTTCACCTCAACTACTTAACAAAATTCTGCCAAACAAGTGTTTTAAGTTTAAAGCATGTTTGGATGTGAATCAGCTGACTGAAGGTGTTGCGCACAGCGGAGACGCTCAGCTGGGGGCTGCGGCTGAGTGACAGGTCTCTTTTTTTTCTCCACTGCCGGATTGATTCTGACTCAGTTGCGCTCCTGACTGACACCTGACCACGTAAACATGCTCATTTTTTCTCAATAAGAACGAGTGAACAGAAAACTGGACACTGTGAGTCTTAAATATGATTCAGTTCAGTTGTCCTGTTGCAGTAAATCCACATGTTGTCTGGGTCTTCACTGACTTTGCATCTGCGGAGATTATTTATAAGCCTGCTCCACATTTTGATATTCAGCGTGTTGATTATTTTGTACGCCTCAATATGATCGGTTCTTCGGCTTAGGCCATTTTTAAAGATGTCAACAATAAAACAACAAATCAAAACTTAGCGGGGCTGAAGTTGTCTTCATCCCCCGCTCGCACGTGGCTCGTTCTTTGGAGATTTTTGGCTGTCGGCAAACCAGCTGAAAGGCGCATTACGGCCACCTACTGCATGCATGTCACTTAAGGTTGCGTCTGTGCAAATGAAACTTTTTTTTTTTTTAATTGCAGCCTTTGCGATTTGAAAATTGCACTCTATTACATTGCGATGTCGGTTTGAATTCGATTAATCGTTCAGCCCTAATACGAACCCATGTGAGATGAAACGATACGATACAAAATGATACGAGATGAAAAGATACGAAATGATATGATACAATACCATGCTAAAAGATACGAGATGAATCTATACAATATGAAATTATACGATACAAAACGATATGATACAAAACGATACGAGACAAAACGATATGATACAAAACGATACGAGACAAAACGATACGAGACAAAACAATACGAAATGATACGATACAGAACGATACAAGATGAAAATATAAGCTATGATAAAAAACGATACGAGATGAAACGATACAACACAAAATGATACGACTTGAAACAATATGAAATGATACAGTACGTTACTAAATGGTAAGAGACGGAACAATACGAAATGATACAATACAATCTAATTCATACGAGATGAAATTATACCGAACGATACGAAACAACACAACATGACACGAAACGACACGAAACCTGATACATGGCCTAACTTGGCCAAGGAGCTCTATACATGACCATAGAGGTGTAACATTGGTACCTAAAGTAAACTTAGAGCCACTGACAAGGCTGCTGCATCATACAAGTTTGAATATGTGTATGTCAAAAATCTGAAGGGCCTTGAAGAGACCACTGAAAACAGACTTTTAGATTGTGTTGATTTGACTGACTTTGCAGTTTGTGTGAAAGAATGGTTGGATCATTTCGTGCTGCTGACAACCTCATTAATCAATCAGACGTTGGCTCTGTAGACTGAGTTGCAGACTTGAGGTCCTGAGTCTTGCACTTGTCTTTTGTAGATGACGTGATGAAAATCCTGTCATATATTTAAAGCAGGTCAGTCTCCTGTCAAAGTTAGGATTTCTACAGCCGCTCTCAGAGTCCTCACAGCCTGTAATGTGTGCTGAATGTAAACTACCTGTAAACAAAGCCGACAGGGGAACCAGTTATTCTGAAGGCATTCCTCCCTGTGTCTGGCTGTCAGGTGGAAATGCTTCTGTCTGCCACTGCAAACAAACATACAAAGGTGTTCAGATTGTCAAAACAGATGACTGCATGTTGTGTGTCCCCCCCCCCCACACACACACACACACACACACACACACACACACACACACACACACACACACACGCTCTGCCTGACACACCCACGGCTGATTTCCAGGGAGGAGAGGAAGGGAAGTCAGCCCTCTCTCATTTAGTCCTGATCAGGATTTATTGGTGAATACAGAGCAGCCATTATCATGTCAGCCAGGCGGCCTGACTGAAATGACTCGGCTGTTATCTCTGTAGGAAATGGATGGCTCGTCACAGCCGTCTAGACGTTGTGGGTTTAAGGTCAGAGTCTTTAACGCAGCCAAATGTGAATTGTGCAACAGTAAAAATCCAGGAGGTATGTGGCCTGCTCCGGCCTGTTAAACTCTGCGCCTTCACTTGTGTGTGGCTTTCAAAGAAACACATTAGTCACTGTGATGAATACCAGGATGATGGGAGAAATCTCCCCTCAGGTTGAATCACTCTGTGTGGGAAAGTGAGAGATGAAGTCAGAGATTGAGGTTTAAAACTAAATCACTTGGTTCATTATGGTCACATCAGTCAGACCTCCTGAATTAGATGGAAACGTTCTGAACTCTTAAGGACATTTCCTGCTCAGGGACGTAAAGACCTGCACCTTCACTTTACAGAGACTGAGTCTGATAAACCAACAGGACACTCTGGACTTCGGGGTTCTGATCTATTCAGACGATTCGCTGATTGTGTTGCATGAGATATTCTGTCTTCTGTAGACACTTTTATTATCATTATTTTCATTGTATTTGTATTTATATCTCATTAATTACTTCTTCAATTAATATGATTTGATATTCTTAATTATTGTGTATAGTAGCAACTTTAATGACTGAATTTCCCCCCGGGATAAGTAAAGTATTTCTGAAATATTTATTTCACCAATCATCATTTTATGTTGTGATTAGGGATGACCACAATTAATCGATTATCGATTAATTAATTGTTAAGAAATTACTCGAAACGCACATTTTTGTTATCAATTTTCCGTCACGTGGAACAAACATCATGTGGTCTCATATTACACTCATCTATCAGGGAGGTGTTTTAAGTTTAAACCATGTTTCAATGTGAATCAGTTTTTAAAGGTGTTGCACACAGCGGAGACGCTCAGCTGGCGGCTGCGGCTGTGCGTCAGGTCTCCAAGTGCGCTTTTTTAAAGAGGATCAATACAAAACTGCTGCCAACAACAACACGGACACAAAGGTTGACAGCTTTAAACAGGATATTTCCCACCTTTGGATACAAAGGCAACAGACAGGTGGGAAATTCTGGTACGCTACGTTTACAGACCAGCAACATCAGAGCCGTCTGAACTTTTCTCCAGCGGGACTGATTATGACCCGGTTGCGCTCCTGGCTGACACCTGACCGAATACACGTTTATTTTTCTCAATAAGAAGGAGTAGACAGAAAACTGGACACTGTGAGTCTGAAGTACTTTTCTGTTAGTATTATGAGCCTTCACTTTATAAGGTTATGTCCGCGGAGAATATTTTAACTAGCCTGATCGTTGATATTCTGCGTGTCAAACGTGTGCCCATATTCAATACTGTCAGTGATATGCATTTTGTTGCTGTAAAAAATAAAATTTAGGGGGAAAACAACATTTGGCATTGTTTTTGACATAAGAATAATAATGGTTTTTTTTTTATCAATTAATCGATAATTGATCGTTAACATTTCCAAAAATCGATCACAGAAAATACTTTAAATGTACATCCCTAGTTGTGATCCTATATTTTAGAGTCATCTGGTCCAGAACGTAGCAGCTCGGCTTCTAACTGGTTTTAACAGATGACATCACATCCCTCCTTTCCTCTCTTCTCTCCTCTGGCTTCCTCTGTTTTGGATTTAAGATTTTACTGACCACTTTTAAAGCTTGCCTGGGTCTTGCCCCAAACTACATTGCAAAAATGCTAACAATTTACGAGCCATCTCACAGCATTAGACCTCAGGTGGGGCATTTTTTGGTCATTCCAAAGTCGAGGCTAAAATCCAAAGGGGGTCAAGCTTTTCTTCTTTTTTTATTTTTTTTTAGCTTTTATCCAACTAACTAGTTATTTTAAATTTTATTTGATTATTTATTGTTTTAATTTTTTAAAATCTTTTTTTATTTATTATTTTAATGTTCTAATTTTCCTGATGTGATGTTGTCCTCTCATTCATCCTCTCATTCTGAATACCTCTTGTATTGTCCTTCTTTTTAACCTCACGTTGTATTCTGTTTTGCAATGTTAAAATTCCTCCTCCCTGTCTGTTAAAGGTTTACTTCGAACCATGCTTCGTTTGTCAAAGCACTTTGTAAATATTTGTTTTAAAGGTGCTACATAAGTAAAGTTATTATCATCATCATTATTATTATTATTATTATTATTATTATCTCAGACAGAGTCCACACCAGATGCCTTTCCTCTGTACTTCGTATACTCCTCCAGGCAGCGCTGAGTTTGGATACCCGGCCTCACAGCGGTCGTTAGCGTCTGTGTCAGCTGAAAGCTCTTCAGCAGTTGCTTCAACACTTGACTCTTGTGGTTTCCTCTTTGTTTACTTTGCTGCGGTGAATCACATCCTTCAAACGCTCCTCTTCCTGAAGTCAGGCCCTTCATGTCGTTAGCTTTGTTGATAAGAACGAGTAATAATCACTGATTCGTGCAACACTGGAAAGCAGTCGCTGCTTCTTCCCTTTGAAGACAGAAACAAGCAGCGAGTGGTGAACATGCGTGATCAGACTGAACTCTGTGAAGCTCAGTGAAGTCTGAGCCTCGGTGTCACGTTTGTGAAGTCGTTCTTAATAAGATCGGGCTCCCGTTATCCTCGGCTCTAACTGTCGCTCCGTCTGCTGCTGTTTTTAAGTTTAACATCCATGTTTCTCTGACTGATGGATGATCGAGTAATAAATCACAGGGCTTTCCTCCCTGTCTCGTCAAACCTCTCTATTTTATTCATTCCTCCCATCCTGCTGTCTATTTTCCACTCTCTCTTCCACTCATCCCTCCATCCCGCTCCCTGGTGTGTAAGCAGTCTGCTTCAGCTGACTGTCTCTGTAGACTCAGAGCCTTACATGGAGACAGAGAGAGAGAGAGAGAGAGGGGGGGGGGGGGGGGGGGGGTACACAGAAGCAGGAGTCCTGACCTCTGCAGCTGCAACCATGAGTGCGTCTTTTTTGGGCTAAACTATAAGAAGATGATTAATGCTGTGTCACCTCTCCTTGGATTAACACTAATGAAACCAGAGGAAGAGCATCAAAATGAGGCATTTTTCGACCGCAGGAACTTCACCCTGGAACTACGTGCGTTTCGACTGGTGGAACCAGGGTCTAAATTTAGTTCAGGGGTAGATAATCTCCCCCCTGAAAAGACCCTGCCAGGGGGTAGTACTTTCAAAGGTCCCGGGGCTTTTGAGGGCAGGGCCTACAATGCTGAACGTGTCTGATTGGTAGATTTACTGCAGGTTTTTATTCTACAATAACATCACACACATCTGTGATTCACTTGATTTCTCTTTCTTTCATTTGTTTTTATTTGTTCTATCTTTTTTGTATGTGTGTGTACTTTTCAAAAGAAGAAGCTGTGATTCACTTGATTTAGCAGCTTGTAACAGTAGTCTTCTCTCAGCCCACCGCGAATGCATCTCTCCCAGTGTTACGGTTTTTAAAAGTGATCCTGTAAACTGGAGACCTTCAGCTGAACATGTCAGTGTTTGTGAAGTTTACACAGCTGTTGAAACACAGAGGGAGTTCCTGGGAATGCAAACTAGTTTAGTTTGCATTAAGATTTCAAAATATCCTCATCAGATATTTAGTGATCGGATGCATGTTTCGATGTATCCGGCTGAAAGTCACAGTTAACAGGGTCCCTGTTTAAACCAAAACACCGCCCAATCTCTGCCACGGCTTTTTGAGTTAAAAAGGATTTTAAAGTCGTGTTGAAACGTCTTTGCTACTCGCGCTTATCTCCTCTCACGTGTTGATTCAGTGAATCCATCTGTGATGAAATATAGCACCATCTAAAACAGCACCAGCTGAATCTCTTTCATGCTAACAGGCTAACTGTTGTGTTGTTCATAATGATACCTGCCTGTCCGTCTGCTTCTATGGTGTCATCTGTGATGAATGGTATCCGTCTTTGTTTTACTGCCCTCTGTCCTGATTTGCACAATCTACCCGGTACTTCAGCCCACAGTCAAAACGCAGACAATAATGGGAACCTTTTAGTGCAGGAAAAGTATTTCTGGGGGCTAAAAGACACCGGAACTCTTAGTCGAAATGCACCTATAGTTTAAAATGTATGTTAGCAGCATAGACCCATAGTACTTTATAAAACCTCCAACACTCACTGCTTGTTCGTGGTGTAAAAATCCTCTGCAGCACAATATCTTCAGCTCCCAGCAAAAACAACAGCAGTTTGTTTTTCACCAAATCGTATTCAAGCCTCTGGCTGAGGATGTCATTCAGTCAGTCGGGCTGTCCTTTGGCAAAGGAAAAATAAAGAGAGGGAGAGAAAGAAAACTTGTCAGATAGTTGTGAAAAATGCTTTTGGAAATGTCCTGGGGCCCGAGTTAGTGTCTAGAAAGTTTTATTTCCCCAAACCAAGGATTCAGACTCCAACATTTTCAATTGTCAACCTGATAAACAACAGAAAATCTCTCTCAAATGTCTGACATCTTGCATGAAAAGTCACCAAAAAAACCAGGACAGGACGTGGAGATGCTTTAACTTTTTGTCTTTATCAGTGCTTCATGCAAACAGGGTATGTCAACACATGTTATCCTCATCTTAATCCACCATGAGCAGAGCACTTTGCAGCATTTAGCAAGTTACAGTGGCAAGGACAAACTTTCTTTAACAGGCAGAAACCTCCAGCAGGACCAGACTCATGTTAGACACACATCTGCTGAGACCGTGTTGGAGAGAGGGATAGAGGGAGATGAAGAGAGAGAGAGATGATAGTGGTGAGACGGATAGTAGTAGTTGTAGCAGCTGGAGTCTGGCACGTCCACAGCAGCAAAGATCCAGAGGAACCTTCGAGACAAGTGAGCTCAGGGACTCCAGGAAGGTCTATGGTTTGTAACTTTAATGGTACGTGGGTATGTGTGAATAGAGCTGCTTTGTGTAAAACATAATAAACAGTGTTGGACAATAAGCAGTCATGTGGTCCACATTAACAAACAGTAGCAGGACAAACATGCTGTGCAGTATTCTGTGATTGGCTGTTAGAAAGAGCTTCTTTATTTCCATTAATGAATTGGTATTTGAATGCAGGCCCTCATGTGAGAACACTCAGAAGCTCTCAGGTCCGAGTGCTGCAGGATGTGACCTGTTGCTCTCTAAACTACGTCTCTCTTTCCTACTCCTGCACTGATGTTTTACTGCCGTCTAATTAGTGCTCATTAAAGAGCAGAGCAGCTACACAGCCCGGAGAGAAGCTCTGCTATTGATCGCAGCCTGGGCAGTATGTGTGTGTGTGTGTGTGTGTGTGTGTGATTGTGAGTGTGTGTGTGGTTGATGGCTATATAAAGATGGTATTTTAAAGATGTGATGTAGGGTGTGTGTACATATTAATGAGCGTCTTTATGAGTGTGTTGTGTAAGCACTGATTTTGGTAGTTATGAGGAGACAGCCACAGATGTGAAGTGATGTCTACAGGTCGTACAGTGTCTCTGTGTGTGTGTGTGCCAGCTCCTGCATGGCGTGCAGATTGAAAACAAACAGTCGCTGTGATACAATATCCAACACGTGGGAGCTGTGTGTGTGCGTGTGTGTGTGTGCGTGTGTGTGTGTGTGTGTGTGTGTGTGTGTTTGTGTGTGTGTGTGTGTGTGTGTGTGTGTGTGTACATATGTGTGTGTGAGCATCCAGCAGAGTTGTGTGTGCTGTGGTGGACTGACACAGTGTGGTTGTCCTGCCTTCCTGGAGTTTCCTCATTATTCCCTGTCTGTTTGTTCTCTGGATTATAGAATGGAAACAACACATAGCAGGTTATTTCAGGGTTATGATAAAACACAAATTTAGATGGCAGAAAATAAAAGCAGCACCTGTGTAAGGTCCTCTGCCTTACAGAGGTGTAAGGTCCTTATTCTCACTCTTCCAGTCGTGTATATCCGACAAAGCTCACACCGTGTCGTGGTTTGTGTTTGCTTCGTGTCTGTTTTCTTCAGTTCATTAGATGTTTTTTTCACTCAGCTTCTTGTGTGTTTCGTGCACAGATTTCCTCTCTTCTTCTTCTCTCTGCTTACAAAAACATTGTCTATGTTGAAGCTGAAGTTTTTTCCACAGTGTCAACAGGAAACAGTGAAATCCTACTGTACTGGACTCTTTCCATGGATGATAGTCCTATATGTGAACCTTTTTTTTGAGTACTCATGCAGTCAGTGAGCTCCTTTAATTCAGCAACCTCAGGCAAAGAACTGAAGCCCATGCTGAAGTTTTAAAAACTGCAGTGTCCATTTCGGCTGCAGAAACACCAGAAACCACATAGACACCCGTTCAAAGAGACGATCTTTACAGCAGCAATAAACATGTTTACAGCCTGGTTCAAAAACATTTTAGGTCTGAATAGCTCATTTCTCTATCAGCACACACTGTACGGGCTGAATTATTGTAACTTGTTATTTTTGAAGAGATTTAACTTACAAGTTTTGCCCAAATAAGGTTGTGGCTGAGTTGATTGACAGGCGGGAAAACTGTAGCTGTTTAGCGAGGAGGCTAAAGGCCTGCCTTTTTACCTCACACTAGCTCCACAGAAGTTAGGTTGAGTTTAACATTTCCAATATGGCACCCGCCGACAATCGGCTTCAAAACAGGGCTTCAGGATCAGATGGGTGACGTCACGGAGACTACGTCCATTGCTTATACAGGAAATGGGTGCATCAAATACTCTCTTGTGCATAAAATGTGGAGAAATATAACACTATAAAGGTCTCTGAAACATGCTTATTCTATAACCATCACTGAAAACTGATGTGTTAAACTTTTTTAGCTTTATATATGTAAGGTGTGGTTATTTATCAAACATATACTTCAAAGTTTAACTAATGCTTTGTGTTCAGAGAGACAGAGAGGAGAACATAGATGCCGAGTCTGTCAGAAGTAAGGAAATATACTGTAACTGAATTTATCCTTTAATTCAGTGAGTAGAGTTATTACCAACAAAAACTAAAAACGTACACTCGAAGCTGTAATGAAGCGTTCACACATACGTAATGTGACGTTGCTGTCCTCTGAGCTTCTGTTTCTGCAGGTTATAAAACGGTCCTGTCTGCAGATGTGACCGTCGGGGAGTTATGACACCAGCTGCTGTGTTGTGTTGAAGCTCGTTGCTCTAGCTTTGGGGGTAGATTTAAAAATCGGTCGGGGCTTAAGAACAAATTTTCCAGCGTGCAGAAAGAGAGCAGCACAAAACATGAGAACCCAAAAAGTGCAGCGGCTGCTTTAATCTGAGGAAGACTGCAGACTCATCCTCACACAGCTGCAGACACACACACTTACATCAGCATATATCCATAAACACACATCCAGACACCACATGGACACACAGGGCTACATTCCTGGACTCTGGTGAGGTCGGAGGACGAGGTTTAACTTTAGCAGCTAACAACCTCTAAAGTCCTCTGTTACGGAAAATACTTTTAATTTTCATCTTCAAGGTTTAGTGGTATCAGTCTGAGAGATTTTACCTCACTCTTTATACAGAAGCTGGCTATATAGATATATAGTTTATGTAAGGAGTAATGTGCAGCAAGCTCATCAGAACGGCAGAAAGAGGCTACGAGGGTTTATTCTGCTGTAATGACTCATCAGCTGTACATTATAACTCTTATTACTCGGCCACTTACTGAAGAAATCAACAACTTCAGATAGAAAGATGATTTTAAAACAATTGTTCTGATTTAAGAAAATAAAAATAGTCTGTTAAATTTCATGTTTGGACACCATGTGATTCGACGAATGAAACATGAAATCATCAACTGATTTACGTTTTCTATGGAGCTCCTCCAGTGACATTTCAGAAAAGACAATTTATTCGTGGACACGGAACACTTATTGTCAATCATCTTCATGCACACTGTAAATTATTGCTTGACGTCGGACTTCCACCAGATCTGTGTCCGGTCCCCCTCCGATCAGCTGCAGTCCTGCTCTGTGCTGTGTTTTCAGGACCGCCGGACAGCTGGAATCATGTGACCGAGGTTTCTGCGGTAATCACTGAATCAAGGATTCCCCTCTTCCCCTCCTCATCCATGTTGTCTTTCTGGTCCTCTGAAAACCTCTGACCTGTTGACTCCAGGCCTGGCTCCGCTCATCATGACGGTTTGTTGTTGTAGTTAAGTGAAATACGATCTGGTGATAACACAGAGTGTTTTATTCTGAAAATGAACCGGATGTTTTCGTTTTGTTTTGGTGCCTGACTTCCTGTCCCGCTCCATCTGCTCTGTTGAGATTGATGCGTCATGCTCCGGCATCCGGCAAAAATAGAAGTCTTGCGTATCTGATCAGTTGCATTCCGACCTGCCGGATCAGAGGAGCAGCCGGAACGCAACGGAGCGGATCCAGTGGAAGTTAACTCATTGACTAGAATAGAAACCTATCAGATTCGGTGCTGTGACGGATCGGAGACGGACCAGACACGGAGTTTGTTACTTTCAAAACTTGTAGACCTAGATGACGTCGGCCCAAATTAATGGGACATGTAAACGTAGATCACTGATACCTGATATATTTTGTTCATTTACTACAGAAGGCTGTAACTTGTTAAAAACACATCCTGCAATGATTCAACTTCGGCTTTTCCATGCTTGAATTGTTATTTCGTGGCCACAATTTTTTCCCTCAAATGTCGCAATAGGGGCTCCGTACTGTTCTGTTCAAAGTCTGTAGTTTTAATTTAATTTCTTTTAACTTATTCTTCTTTCTGTCCTGTTTCCTTCTCTTTGTTTTCTCTAACCATTCTAAGTTAAATGCACAGTCTGTGATCAGAGCCACGTCCATAGCGAGCTCTGTAGCACTTTGCTTCAACAAACTGAGGAGTTAGTAATAAGTTGTCAGAGTAAAGAGGAATCTTTGTCATGATTTCAGTCTTATATAACAGAGTTTTATAGCAGAGACAGCTTGTGTAAATAAGCATTAAGCATGTCCATGTATAGAGCTGGTCCTGATGTTATTTAGGTTCCTGTCTCTGTTTCCCGTCACATCCTCCTCCTCCCCTCTCCTCCTGTTTGCCCCTTCACCATCTTTAATCCAGTGAAGCTGAAAATGACACAAAAATAAACTTAAAACACAGAAACAGCTGCCGGGGCTGCCCTCCAAACATCAGCGCCTCACATCACGACATGAGAAGCCCCGAACGTGAGCTTTATATTGTCAAACTCTGTCACTGTGCAGAGATCAGCCGTGGATTACAGGCTGCCTGAGAGCTTCACAAAGGTAGGACTGTGGCAAAGTGACCTAAATGCAACTTTCCAAAACTCTAACGGAAAAAGTATGAGTCTTCAGGGGCTGAGAGCACCAGCTGGGTCTACGCCTGGAAGTTACCCTCACGTCTGACTCGGAGTAATCTTTTCGAGGTCATATCAACGGAAAAACTTGTTTATAGGATTATAAAGAAACAACACCACTCACACAGTTAAGGTTTCATTTCGTTCGTTCTCTGTCAGTCAGACAAAAACACAGCTCTGTCCCGCCCTGCAGGTCTGATGCTGACAGGTTGTACGTAGATGCATCTGTCAGCTCTAAGCCGTCCAGTCCGGTGAAACTGGGAATTCTCTACAAACACATCTGTGACTTAGCTGCTGACGGATTCAGAGACAACCTCAATTTCACTGTCGATAGAATCTGATGTGTGTATTGGTGTTGTTCAGCGTCACAGAGACACCTTTGATCCCATAAAATATGGAATAGTTGCCATATTTTATTTTATTTTATTTTTGCTTTATTTTATTTTATTCTATTTTATTCTATTTTTATTCTATTTTATTTTATCTTATTTTTATTTCATTTTTATTTTATTTTATTTTATTTTATTTTATTTTACCCTTGTCATTGCTATTATTACTGTTATTATATTTTTTAACTATGTTAGTACATTGTTGTATTCCCCTGTCCCGTGTTGTAAGCTGCTGTAACAAAAGAAATTTCCGCCAACGGGGGACAAATAAAGTATATCTTATCTTATCTTATCTTATCTTATCTTATCTTATAACTACCTGCTAACCATACATTATCCAGCTTATTACCCGGCAACTAGCTTAAATGACTAAATAGTCCCGCTGATTCCTCATCACTTAGTGTTCCATGGTGGTGGATTCTTTTCTGCCTGTTGCGGTGGATTTAACATGAAACTGTCCTCATTCAGCTCTCCTTCTTTTCTGAGCTCTGCGGTTCACACACCTTTAAAAATAAACAAATGTCACAACTTTGAACCCTGCTGCTGTCATCACCACCGCTCATGGGTTAAGTTTCTTTGTAGAGATTGCTAACCTAAAGTTTCTCTCACCTGCTCCGCTCGTTGATCATATTGATGCACAGGATCCAATATGAAAATGTTCGTACCCTGCTGATTTTGCATGCTAACAAAACTAGCCACGTTGTTTTGATGCTAATGGAAGCTAACGGGTTTACCTCACGGTCTATGGTGTCAACAAGCAGAAGCTAAATGTGTCTGAACTCTTTTCTGTGGATTGATTTGACATGACATGTGATCAGTTTGTCTCTGGTGTTGATCATGTTAGCGGAAGTTAATAACCGTCGTCAAGGGGTTTTGACCAATCAGAATCAAGCATCTTACACAGCCGAAAGATCAGGAAGAGAGCCGGGTGATAATTCTGAAAGTTAGACTTTGTATCAGGGGGAATGAACTCTAGAACAGAGGAACAAAAACTTCACTCAGGATTTATTTTTCATTCCCAGGACATTGTTTCTGCTCCAAGCTGCCCTGTGCATGCAAACACAGACACATACATATATCTATAAACATGCACACGCACACGCACACACACACACACACACACACACACAAAGACAGTATGAATTTATAGCATTCAGATTCACTTGAACAAAACTCATGAGGCAGAGAGTCACAGGCAGAGTTAGTGCTACAACATAAACAACAGAGATTTAAAGGAGCTTCGTTGTGTTGCACACAGTGACACAAACTGCATGTGAGTAAGTGTGTGCATGTGTGGTCCGTGAGTGTGTGCGCGTGTGTGTGCGTGTCTCTGCTCTAACTAAGGCAAACACAGCAGCAGCTCTCATCTGCTCTCACATCTCACCAGCATCCCTGGAGAGATAGAGAGACAGCCTGCTGACGAGAGCACACACACACGAATACACACACACACGCACACACTGTTGACTTGTTTGTGAGAGGGGGAATAAGGAAAGAGTTTCGGGATGTTCTGTCCTAGAAAGTGTCACCTGATTTTTATATTCTCGTGCGTGCGTGCGTGCGTGCGTGCGTGCGCGCGCGCGTGCGTGCGTGCGTGCGTGCGCGCGTGTTTGGGGGAAAGACTCACGCACTCTTCTCTTACCCCTCCCATTATCTCAAAAACACACACACACATACACACACACATACACACACACACACACACACACAAACTGTGGATGTGTCAGGCCTCTGGGTTGAATTGGAGGGGATAATTACAGGAAGGAGCTTTTTGACTCTGAATGCTCTTTGATTGCTCTGCCTCTTCCTCTGCTGCGAGCAGAGAGAGCCTGTTGACTGTGTGTGTGTGTGTGTGTGTGTGTGTGTGTGTGTGAGTGAGCATGCATGTGTTTCCATGGTAACATGGCAGGAAGTAGGTGTCAGTGACAGTGAGATTTTTTCAGGATGATACGCTCCCAACCTTAAAGAACGTGCAGACAGAGCAGACGTAGAGTTCAGACTGACACCGTCACAGTTGTCGTCTGCAGAGTCGATCATCGTTTTTAATAACGTCTCTCTGCACGCTGCGCATCCTGAAACTGACACATTGATAAAACAGAGAGACGAATAAGACTCTGTGGAAGTGTTTGCAGGTGAAACTGTACCTTTGTACCTTCATCTCAGCTACTGTCTCTTTAAGAACACCCAGCATTCCAGAACCAAGCACTCTGGAGGCCTCCCCCACTGTTGCCATGCTTCAAAGTTGTGTGTCCATATTAAGGCTGATTTATACTTCTGCGTCGCCCCTACGCAGCAGGGGCTGATGCGTACATGAGCACCACATACTTGTGCGTTGATGTGTCCGTGTCGAGCAGCAATTCTCCGCTGAAACGCATGGGGGCAGTGTGGTTCTCTCTCTCTGATAGCCGGTTGCCTGCTTCCGGCCCCGCTACAATCTCTGTTTACTTTTCCACAGAGATTCAGAGCGTGTTATGTTAATCTACAGCTAATACATGTTTTTGTTTATCATGCAGACATGATTACATGAGAGAGGAGGAGATGAAATACACGGCCGATATGCGGGAATCCAGGAAGTGCTGTAAATGCGGGAAATACAATGCCGCCGAGCGGACCAATCACATGGCTTGCAATCCTCGTCAATTCTACGGGTAGTTACCTGCGTAGGTACGGGAATTACGGAGACCTACGCCGTCAATTTTCGCACAGAAGTATAAATCAGCCTTAAGGAGTGACAAATGATGAAACATGGCCGTATGTTTTGGACCTTGAAAGTTTCTAAAGGGCGGGGGGAGATCCACAGGGTGTATTATGTTCATAATGCCCCCTTTTAAGGAGATTCACCAATATGTGATGTCACGAATTGAGCGAATCTGATGTCTATCTCGTGTGACTTTTTGAATATGTTGTTCAGAGCAGCCTGCAATCTCTTCGTTACCTCATAATACGCAATATTTTGACTTCATATCTGTTTGTTAAATATGAAAAAGCATAAAAAAGTTAATTCATAGAGGTTTAAATGTTAAAGAAGTGTTCAAAAGTTAAAAATAAGAGAAAGATGAGGGGGAGAATAGGATAAATATAGGAAGGTAAAAGGGATTGGAAGAAAAAGAAAGAGAAAGAAATTAAAATCAAAACTACAACGAGGAAGAAAAAGAGAACATAAATACAGACAGTAAAGGAGCTAAAAAAAGACAACATGTGCTTAAAAAAGACATACTGTCTCTTTAAGTAATTAGAATTTCCTCTGATAATAATAATTATCATCTTAAGCACCAAACAGCCGTTCTGAATCCCCTCTCCCGTAATCACACAGCTCTTCCTGGATTATCCTGCTTACAGCTCTGAGAGCACACGTTTGGTTTTGGAGGTACGATAAGAAAATATAAACCTTTAACCCGACTTTAAATCACTCCACGCTGCATAATGAAGCCCGGCGGGTCGAGGCGGGTCGTCAGGGAGACGTTTACCTGACCTCAGTTTACCTGAGCTGCATACTCCTCTGACTCCGGCCTTGTGTTTACTTCGTCTTTGAGCTAATTCCTCCTTTAATTATGTAACATAGATGTTTTTGTTTTCTTAAAGGTGTGTGTGGTCTCTCCTCTCTTTGTTCATCTAGAGCTGATTCATGAATTACAGTCTTGTCTGTGTTTGGTCATGTTTGCTGCAAAGCAGTGAAAGTTACACAGTTTTGAAACCTGCTGATATTTGCACTGTGAACATGCTGAACTTTGCTGATGACCTCATTGTTTGCTCTTCAGTTTGGAGGTAATCCAGGGTGTGGACGCCGTCCCTGATCAATGATGATCAGATGTGTTGACCTAGTTTGCGTCATGGGGTCGTGCAGCTTTCCCCCTCAGTCGGCACACCTCACAGTCAACAGTTAGATGTTAAAAAGATCCTGTAACTTAAGATTTACTGTTATTAAATCCTTCTGTGCTTCTTCTGGCTCTCTGCTGTCAGGAGAGACATCATCCAAAACTCTGCAGCTCAGGGAGTGCTAACAATGCTAACGCTGCTAATGTTACAGTCCTTACTTCTCCTTGAGTGTGAGTTTTAAACTGTTGCTCGGTTCCATTTTAATTTTATGACAGTCTGGTGCACACTAGACGGCTGAAAAGTAAGACAGAAGTTAATCCTGCACACTTCCTTCCTTCTAATAAAAACTACAGTACGAAACCCTTTCAACATTTCAACCACGCTCAACTAAAGATTTTACAGAGACGTGATATCTTACGGCGTCCTACTTCACAGACTTCACCTACATTCTGGTTGAGATTATTTCCCATCATGCCACTGGTGGACAAAATGAATAATGGAGCTGAAACAGGAGCAACTTTTGGACACAGCTGCCATCAACTGAGTCTGAATTTTAGCTGAGTTAGCATCACAAGCCTGCATATCATTAGGAAGGCATTTCCTTACGCTCTTATCACCTCAAACTTTCACCTGCTAACCTGCGATTTTAACACTGTCCTAACACCAATTATCACCCGGTCCTCTGATGCTTGATTCTGATTGGTCAAAACCTCTTGATGACGGTTATTAACTTTCAATAGCATGAGCAAAATCAGAGGCAAACTGATCACACGTCATGTCAAATCAATCCACGGAAAAGAGTTCAGACGGATTTAACTTCTGCTTGTTGACCCCACAGGTGAGAGAAACTTTAGGTTAGCGATCTGTACAAAGAAACTTCAACCATGAGCGGTGGTGATGATAGCAGGGTTCAAAGTTGTGACATTATCAGAAGAAAAAACTGACTTACGACAGCTAGCTTGGACTGAGTTTTATTTACACCACATCCAAATAAAGATACCAAAGAAGTCCACAAAGCTCAGTGAGAAATCTCCTGCTTTCATTCAGACGTGCTGAGGCTTCTCACTAAATGTATCTTCTGTTGTTAGGTCGACGTGTGCTCGTCTGTCTTCTCATGTCAGTTTGTCTGTTAGCTGGAGCTCATGTTGAAAGGACTCCGTGTTTGGCTGCTTTGTAATTCTTCTCATTCTGGCGGATGTTTTTGTTGCTAGCTTTGGCACACTTGTTATTGTTTATGAGCACGAGTGCGACGCAGCATCAGTCACATTGTTTAATGGTTTTGTGCTTGCAGACGGCGTCCTCTGAGATTGAGCTGAAGGTGTCTGAGGCTTCTGTATCCTCAGAAAGAAAGTTAGCACAGAGGCAGCTCAGAGGATGTGGAGTAGTTTTTAAAGAGTGTGATCAAGAATTGATTTTAGACCTTAATTCTGTAAACAGCAGCTTTTTGTCTCTATTGATGCTTTTAAAACTCAAACCTCACTGCTCACTCTCAACTTGAACTCTCGGATGTTTACTTTATACAACTTTATTTCTTATTGTAAGCCTCCTCTCTTGAACCGGGGTCATAACAATCGATGTAATCAGTTTCCTGCAGCGTGGGAGAAGCAGAACCATCGTGTGTGAGCCTGCCGCCCTGCTGTGTGTGTGTGTGCTTCTTGTGAGTCCCACGGTCACGGTGGCTGGCGGTTGACCGGCTCTGTCATTACGGACGCCACACACTCAAACTGTTTGTCTGGAAGTGTTTCAAAACAACTTCAAGTCTCCTTCCAGACATTTTCATCAGAGCTTGGGTTGAAGTGACACCATGCGATGGAAAAACTGATGCTAAATGTGCAGATTCTCCTTCAGAGTTTGTCTCAGGTTTTACTCTTTTACGCTGCTTCTAGTTATAAATTGAAGACATTAAAACTTGGATTATATTAACTATTTAACATCTGGACCATTTAATTACTAAAAGCTGCAACTTTCACATGAATAAATGATTGGTGCATCAGTCAATTTAACTGCTGCAAGGAAGAAAATATGCAATATCCCGGAGAGGAGAAATAATTAATCTCTGTTAAGCTCCTGGTTTGTTTGTACGGCGGCAGAAGTCTATAAAGAGAAGCTGAAGTTTTCTAAATCATCCAAGTTTAGAGTTTTGTTCTTTTTACTCTGCATGGTGAGCTTCAGGTCGGAGAGAAGTTTCCTGCATCCTGATTATGGTGTTTAGTATTCATGACAGCTTGGCAGAGCTCCAGAGGGAAAAACTATACACAATATCGATTTAAAAAAAAAAGACTTATGGGCAGTGTCGAGTCTGAAGTAGGCCGAGTCCGCAGCAGACGAGTCCAGGTCTCAAATATCTTCCTTTTATGGCTGCAGAGGTCTGTGCCATGACTTTACCTTCAGTTTGTCTCTCACACGTCAGTTTGTGGTGTCAGAATGAAGATTATTCAAGCTTATTCTAAGTTATAGAAGCAGTTTAATGTAAAGAATTGATCAATGCTGGATGAATGCATCACTTAGGAGTGAGACAGTAATCTAAACCTCTACAGCAAACAGCCCAAAAAGCCTGGCTTCATGTGAGATAAAGGGGTTATTGAAGTCTGAACGCCTGCAGCTGGTTGAGCTTTTAAAGTTCTGTATGATAAAAAGAAGAAAGGAAAAACTGCTCTGCGCTCAGTCCTCTAACTTCTTGTAAATTATTTTGTAGTGCCCTTAATCCTGATCTTATGTTTTTATTTTAGCATATACCTCACGTAAAAAACGTATTTCTTTCATCTTATTTTATTAAATTAAAATTTATTTTATTTTATTAGATTAAAAATAATTTTATCAAATTTATTTTCACTAAATAAAAAATAATAATTCTAATCAGATATTTTTTAGTACCCTTTATCCTGATATTATGTTTTATTTTAGCAGATACCTCAAATAAAAGCCATACTTTTTAAATTGTATTTTATTAAATTAAAATTAATTGTATTAAATTAAAATTAATTGTATTAAATTAAAATGAATTTGAAAAATGACAATAAAATTCTAATTCCAAGGCTTTGTGTTTAATTTGAATAATATGATAAATCTTGTGCATGAAGTTTATAATAAAAGCCTTCAAACTCTTTCAGTTGTTGCCCAAAACTGTGGCACAGTATGCCACAAACATAACCGTAAAGTGGATTGCTTTTGTGTTGTTTTTGGCAACTCTCAATATATAATAAAAGTAAAGAAATTTAAAATGAATTTTAATGTGTTGTTTCTTTAATGCATAAAGCCCATTGGACATTCTCTGTTGTTTTTTGCACTCTATAAATAATGTGACTTGTTTTGTCCTGTCATAATCCATGTTAGTATGCAGACGTTAGCATTTAGCTCCAAGCAGCACTGTGCCTCAGTACATCCTGACAGAGCTGTTAGCCAGCTTCCAGTCTCATTTGACTTTCTGATACCTGAGTAAAAGTGTAAATTAGTGGTTAACATGCCTCTAATGTCACAGAGTTTAAAATAAGACTGTGAGACCCTGCGCTCTCAGACATTCATTCAGCAGTGACTCTAATTTGCTCAGCTTGGTTCTTCCATTACACATGAGCTGATTGTCCCAGCAGGGTGAAGTGACTCGGGGGGGTTTCAGTGGGATGCAGTGACTCAGGGATTTTCAGTCAGTCATGAAAACGACCGTTTCTCTGGAGAAGTGACCATTTGTCCTAACAAGCTCAGCTTTGCTTACAGGCAACATCTAAACACTCTAACAGGGTGGTCTGGACCTCCCCCCATCTAATTTCTTCTCCCATTAACCCCCTTGCCATACACCTTCCATTAGCCTTCCGCAATTACAGGGTGAGGGAAGAGCTGCATCCGACAAGAGCCCAAGGAAATTACAGACTGAATTACAAAATAACAAAGTCAATTATATGATTTGGTTAGGTTTGAAATTAGCATGTTTCTGGCCTGCATTAAAATTATTATTATTATTATTACATGATTTTAATTTTGGTATTATTATTATTATTGTTGTTTTGACCAAAGGTATTTATCTTTATTTAGTTATCTATTTGTTTCTTGTATTTATCTGATCCTTTTTTATTTTTAACTGATTTTTAATTTTGTTTTCTACCCTTATTTATTTTATTCACCTAATTGTATTAATTTAATTTAATTCAATTTATTTTTGTATTATTATGCCATTTATTATTTTACCCTTTTCTGTCGTTTTCTGTCTCTATTTCCTGTGTGAAGCTCTGTGGCTATCAAAGGTGACATATAAATAAAGTTGAGTTGAGTTGGTTATATTGGTTTTATGAGGGGAATAGAGAGGTTTACAGTTGATGTTAAAAGCACCTTTATGTTGCATTAAGTCTGTAACATTGTGACACATGCACTCTTACCTGTGTCTAATGAGAAGTGGTTCTATTTTCCTGCATTTTCCCCAAAAAGTCAGATATGCAATAATTAATAGTTGCTCATGTTAGTGAAAGTTAATAACCGTGGTCAAGGAGTTTTGACCAATCAGAATCAATGGTTTTAACACCACCAATACAGAGTAAATTATTCCCTGTATTGGCATCAGGTTGACCATTTTGCCAGATGTAATGATGGTGTGAGGTTTGATTGAAAAACCCAAAGTTTGTGTCCTGGGTTGGTTCTCTCATCGCTGTCTCTGGAATTTCATACAGAGATGAAGCTTTTCCAATGCATCTTAATAAAAGTAGAGTAAAGAGCAGTTAAGCAGTCTGACAAGTGAAGTGTACAAAACGTTCATGCCTGTGATTGTAATCTCTTTAAACTAGTAATTTAAGTTTTCAGGGATGAGCTTTGGGGTTCCACAGGGCTCTGCATTTGATCCACTGTTTTTATCCTGACATTGTTGTGTTGCTCTGAAACCTGATTTACTTTGCCCAGTTGAGTTTTGAGAATGTGTCAAAATTACAGTCAGAGATGCATTTTGCAGGGTATTACAGAGTTGCCCCATCTTTGGGACTTGCACATATAGAGTTGGGTATCTGCATATCGATTAACATTGATACTGTGCCTGTGGTTTACACCACCAAGTGGTTGAATACTCAACCCAAAAAATAGTGGACTAAGACCAGAACCTTTTGGCACTTGAGATGAGATATTATTCAGTGTGATGACTTCATATTATTATTTGTTTACTGTTAAACAAGATCATGAAGTAAGTTAAGTCATAAAAATGCTAAATTGGTCATTTTGGAAGGCACCAACTTTGGGTAGTTTGGTTTGAAGATTTGCCCTGCAAGCCTGAAGAGCTTAAATTTACACAAGAAGGTGCATGATTTGGGTATTCATGATAAGGCTTTCTAACTCATGTTTGTGAATTTCAGTGTTTAATGTGAGAGACATATTATCAATATTGTCGTCTTATCAGGACGACCTGCTCAATTTTTGTTGCTGTTTTCTCTCCGTCATGCATTTCGCAGAAATATGACCTCTAACAGAATCTCTTTTTTGTCTTTTTCTTTCCATGTTATTCACCTCTGTTCCACCTCCTCACCAGGTAAGACTTTTGTTTTTATGTTCCTGCTTGTTTTCTGATTTGTTTTGTACAAGTTGGTTGGCTTTTTTCTGTGACTGGTTCCTGCTCAGGTGTTCAGACCTGGTGCACGCTGGGAGAGAAACTGTGGCTGTGTTTGATGTAGCGTGCTTGTGTTTATTCTGGTTTTCTGAGTCAGGTCACATTAATGTCAAAGTGTTAAACAGTATGCATTAACTTCCCCAACAGAGTGTTTGTGTTTAAAGCTTGTTGCCTCAGTCTTTTGAGTAAAGAACTCTGAGAAAACAACCTTGATTGAGTACCAGTCGAGGGAATTCTGCTGCTTTGGATGGTTTCACATGCAGAGGATGGAGTTTGTTTACTTGTTGTCTGAATCCTATGGCTGTATTTTTATTGTCGACATGTTGAGCTTTAAAAAGCATTTCATCCTGCTCTGTGAAATACATAGTGAACACCATGAGCTGAGTGTCTGAGCTGCTCCAGGCATATTTTAACAGGATCACTGCTGGCTGAAATAAAGATGATCTACGTCCAGCAGACAACGATGATGAAGCTGTTCTCTGCTGCTTTATTACCAGAGACCCATCCGCAAAGATTCAGCTGTCAGACCCTTATTGCTTGCCCGGACTGAACACCATTTTCATTATGAAAATGACCACAGTGGGTCAGATGAGCTTTTGCTAATTATAGTTAATATAATCTTGGATAATATTTGGGAGTGACAGAAATATTGAGGGCTTTCGGTGCGGCCAGAAACGAGCTATAAAAGACTTTTGGCATTTTCTCTTTTGCGTATGTTGCATTTGTTAACAGTCCAACTAGCAACTTGGGACTGGAGTTTCTCTAAAGATGTGACACCTCAGAGGGGATTGCTAGCTGCACATTCATGCAGATATCTGTTTATAGAGATTGATTAAAGATTAATTCTTTCTTTTTTTTTTCTTTTTTTATTAGACTAGGCCCACACAACACAAAACAACAATGCTGCCATTAGATTCAGAGGCAGATGTCATGCACAAATATTTCATAAAAATATAAAAAATTAAACTAAATTAAAAAGACCATGGTTTGAAAGAGTCAAAATCCTATAAAAAATTTAAAATGAATTAATAAATACAAATTAGATTAAAATAAAAAATAAAAATGTCCATGCTTTGGAAAAGTAAAACTACAAATAAAATTGAAAAGGTTTGATAAATTCATACAAAATAAATAAATACAAATAAAATAAAATAAAATAATAAATAAAAAGTTAAACAATTCATACAAATAATTTAAATATATTATAGAATAATAACTATTTCAAATAAAATAAATAAATAAATAAGTGAAATAAGTAAAACAAATTAAGATTATTGTAGTTCTAATAATAGATAAGACATAGAAATAGACAATAAACACTTTAAATTAAAATATCTAAATATATTTTTTTTTATTAGATCAAATACCATTTTATTTTTCAGTAAATCCCATATCAGTCCACCTGAAAGTCAGCTGAAAATAGATGAGGCAACAGGTGCCCACCTTATCTGGAATACATCAGTTTTTAACTGTAATCTCTCTGTGATACTCTCCATATAGAATCACAATAGTTATTATTGATTTATCGCCCAGCTCTACTCGTACCTTTAGTGAGTGGATAACTTGTGCAGCAGTTTAGTCCATCCTCAGTCGGATTTAGAGAGCAGTAGTTGTTATTTCAATGCACAAGAACTTTACTGTACTTTAT
Source organism: Notolabrus celidotus (assembly GCF_009762535.1). Taxonomy (NCBI): domain Eukaryota; kingdom Metazoa; phylum Chordata; class Actinopteri; order Labriformes; family Labridae; genus Notolabrus; species Notolabrus celidotus. Next base: position 20,454,849 of record NC_048292.1, read on the forward strand.
TAGCACACACCTTTAAAGAAGGGTTGTATCAGAATTGAGATTTACAAATACCAAACATTTAGGTTCTTCTTGGGCAGATTATCATACGCAGTTAGTCTGTCTATGCTGTGCAAAAGAGAGTTTATGAAGTTATTTTAGTATTAAAGAGAAAGTATGCACCAAAAGTATTCTCTTGGCAGTCTTCTGGCAGTCCCATGGGTATGCATTATGGGCTTAAAGGTGCAGGTGTCTGAGTGTTTGCCAGGTGTCTCTCCCCAATCTGAGCTTGCACAACATGTATGTGAGAGCTTCTGTTGAACCTGAAAGACTGGCTCCTTCCTCCCCCTCAGCTCGTTGTGAAGTGTTTGGGCTTGAAGGATAAACCCATAAAAAAACAAGGACATGTTCCTGTGTTTTATTTCTGTTGTTTAGCTTCTCTCCCCGAGCGCCGAGGCTTTGGCAGGAAGGTTTGATTTGGTGTGTGATCCAGAGGAGCAGAGTGAGCGTCACATGCCCTCCTTCTGTCTTTCTAATAATAACTTTAAATTATATTGTCTTTTTATGATACAGGTCTCCTAAGTATTGTGTTTAATGGTTGGGTGGGGTGGGTTATGAATAAAACAGAAACACAAACACGGCCTCCCTGGACAGGACGGGTGTATCGGTGTGTTGTTTGCTGAGTGTCTGAGGCCAGCTCGGAGGACGAGCAGGAAGGAAACAGAACAGCTCAATTATCTGTGACCACATGAACTTGCTGCATGCAAGCTTTGAACAAAGTGAGAAAGAGGCTGCTCCTCATCTGAGAGTTATTCCAGGACTAACGTTTGTTGTGCAGCTGGAAGCTTTTTTCACTGATGTCAGCCTGAGTTAGATGCAAAGTCTGAGTCTGTTCAGGTGTTTTTGGTGGACATGGATTCATTAAAAAAGTACCAGACTTATTTTTAGTCTCTATGAAACACACTACTTATATTAAAGCTGCATTCTTTCATTCAGATTTGACCTGAAAAGTCTAGTTTATCATTTCTAAAATCCTGAACGCCTCTCTTTAGAAGTTTCTAGATAAATCCAACTCCTGCAAAGGTGTTCAATGAAACTGTAAGGTTGTCTGTTAACCGAATAAAAACATCCAGAGAAGATGCTGCATGCAAGAGTCTCCAAATAGTCCTTCAACAGAAATACAATTAAGTGCATTTTCATATACTGACTTAGCTTCTTGTAATTCATGCTCAAAACCCAAAATCCAGCATGAAATCAGGAACAGATTCCAGTTTTTATGATTGATCCAAAGATTAGATTTGCAGGTTTGTTGAAAGATCCATCTGGTGCAGTTCCTCAAGTGTCCACTAGAGGCTGGCTGCAGAAACACAGGAAACCACATTCACACCCATTCAAAGAAGACAATCTTTACAGCAGAAATAAACATGTTTACAGCCTGGTTCAAAAACAGTTTAGTCTGAATAGCATTCCCGCCTGTTAATCAAGTCAGCTTTGCCTCTCAGTGGAAGACTAGTAATCTAAATATCTTCAAAATTTCCACGTTGTAAAAAAATTCACCCCCCGTGGAGCCAGCCTCAAGTAGATCCTCGATGAGTTGCAGTTTTTAGCACTTCCTCATATGATTCATATTTTTAGACTGGAGATTGCAGCTTGGTTTATTATAACTTGTTACTTTTTAAAGACATGAAACTGACGAGTTTTGCCTGAATAAGAGCGTGGCTGACTTGATTGACATGTGGGAACACTGTAGCTGTTTGCGGGGAGGCTAAAGGCCCGCCTCTTTACCTCACGCAAGCTCCACAGAAGTTAGATTAAGTTCAGTATTTCCAATATGGCACCCACCGACGATTGGCCCGCTTCGTGCTCCTTTTTTGCATTTTTGAATTTTTGAGCTCATGATATTAGTTTATTTAACCGTCCCTGTCACGAGACATAACCATGTGCTCTGGACATGGGATTGGATGGTTTTTGTGGAGGTCAATTGGACCCCAAGATAAAATTCCCCCTGAACTTATCTTCATGAAAACGTCCTGCAATTTTATACAACCTTAAACCATGTCTCTAAAGTCATTATTAGACGTCAGAGTCTCATAATATGTGTCCTACACACACTTTAGAGTTGTCTTCTTGTCTTTGTTATTGCCCTGATTGCAGTTGTCTTGTTTGTGTGAGTTGTTGCAGGAATACCAGACCACCTTTCTATATGTGCACTTAAGCAAAGAGTCTTGCAGAGGAATCAGAAGCAGAAGAAAGAAATTCATAATTATTTCTTCTCTGCTCTCGAGGAGTGATCATTCTGTAGATAGTTAAACAGCTGACTCATTAAGTACACTGAAACACCCATAGGTGTCTCCCAGGACGACTCACCCGCTGCCCAAAGAACTGACCTGCGATCAGATTACCGTCTCCACATCCTGCTCTAAGCCTGAGCAGGGAACAGCCTAGAGCAGGTTTACAATCAGGCTGCAGAGACTCTGATCTCACAGTCTGACATCTGTGGAAGTCACGGATCTGTTTCCTGTTCACACACCCTGTCACCGACTCGCTCTCTCATATTCTCTTGGACTCAAACATCCTCCTCACAGCCAGGTCGCTGCCAACTCAAATCTGGACATATTTTAACATGAGCTGTTTCCTGCAGCGCTTTCTGCCAGAGTCTGAAACGTTGGCTCGTTTTTGGGATTGGCAACAACAAGACACGTTTGTTTTTATTTCCTCCTCTGGGAAGGACGGGCTCTCGTATTGTGCAGTGGTTTAGCACTTCCTGTGGCTTCCTCTCCTGCTGGTGACTTTTATATAACCACAACAGGACAGTTTTTTGACACTTTCCTGGAGTGCTTTTTAGAGATCTGCAGGGCTGGACTAAAACATGATGGTTGAAATCATCAGCTGAGAAGGCTGAGTCACTTTTTGTCTTTATATCTCTGCTCTTTGTTTTTAAGTTGCATGATTTCACACAGAGTAATTCAGTGTCTCAAAGTAACCTGAAAGTTGTTTCCACTGAGAGTAAAAGCACCTGCTGAGTTCTCCCTCTCTGCTTAACAACAGGACCTGGTAGTAATTCATGCACGCTTCTTCATCGGACACAGAAATGCAGGAGGGTCTTTGAGCAGACTTGCAGCTTTACTCTTTATTACCCGGCTGTAGGATGCTTAATTCTGATTGGTCTAAACCCCATCCTGCCACTGGTGGATTAAAATGAATAATGGAGCTGAAACAGGAGCAGCTTTTGGACGCAGCTGCCCTCGACTGAGTCTGAACTTGACATGAGTTTGAGTTAACATCACAAGCTAGCATGTCATAAGGAAGGCATTTCCTTACGGTCTTATCACCTCAAACTTTCACCTGCTAACCTGCGATTTTAACAGTGTCCTAACACCAATTATTACCCGTCTCTCTTACGGATCTTCCGGCTGTGTAATATGCTTGATTCTGATTGGTCCAAACCCCTTGACGACGGTTATTAACTTTCACTAACATGAGCAACACCAGAGACAAACTGATCACACGCCATGTCAAGTCAATCCACGGAAAAGAGTTAAGACACATTTAGCTTCTGCTTGTTGACACCACAGACTGTAAGGTGAGGTAAAACCGGCAGGCTATGGACGTTTTCGTATTTGATCCTGTCCATCAATATGATCAAGGAGCGGAGCAGCGATCTCTTCAAGAAACTTAAACCATGAGCAGTGGTAATGATAGCAGCAGGGTTCAAAGTTGTGACATTTGTATATTTTTAAAGGTGTGTGAACTGCAGAGCTCAGAGAAGAAGGAGAGCTGAATGAGGACAGTTTCATACTCAATCCACTGCAACATGGTGTCATCAGCCTACCATAATGTTACCAAACCAGCATGTTAGGGTGTGTTTTGTAGACCACATACAACGACCTCGTCCTTCTGGCTCAGACTGCACCGTGTGTGGAGACTTTTAGTGTCAGTAAGGCTGAAGAGAGTCGGTCCAGAGTGTTTGGATGGTGAGAGAAAGGAGCATAAACAGCCCTGCTGTGATGTTTGGTTTGTGCTGCTGTCTCCTTGTTAGCCTTGAACTCTGCGTATCATCCGTACACACTCTGCACCTCAGGACAAACAGGATTCTCTGTCCCGGCTAAACACCAGGTGGTGTGTGTTCCCTGGATGTCCCTGAGAGTGCAGCAGAGTTTAGACGCCTGAGAGGAGGATGGAAAGAAGAGGAGAGGGACAAACAGCAAACATCAGCTGCTGTCTGCGTAACATTAGAGTGTTTGGAGAAGATAGCTTCTCCTGCTGGAGGATGGAGGCTGTTTTTCTCTGCCTGAGCCTGGATGTCCTGACCACAGCGACCTCGCAGATATGACTTTATCAGCAGAAAAATAAACCAGTGAAACGTCTTTGTTGACTTTTCCATCTGCGGCTGCTCGGGTTCGGATCGTCTCTCCTGCTGGCGGCTGCTCGGTCGGCTCGTCTTCCACCAAAAACATTTCTGCGAGGTTCCTTCCAACACACGACCCTGAAGTCGCAGCTCTGTGTGTGTGTTTCTGTGTCAGCCGGGTGTGTCCTCACATTAACTTGGTGATGTCAGTGTGTCACTGTGTGTGTGTGTGTGTGTGTGTGTGTGTGTGTGTGTGTGTGTTTATCTTCTGCTGCAGATTGGAGGTGTAACAGGAGAACTGGTCCCTCCTCCTTTTTGGACCACTTTCTGTTTTTCTTTTGGTTCCTACCCTCGAGAGGAGCGACTCAGGGAGGGATTATGAAACAGATGAAGAAGATTTGAGAAGAAGGAAAGTGTTATTACAAGAGGGAGAGAATAAGAAAGAAAAATCATGATAACAGAGATAGAATAATAAATAATAGGGCTGACAGAAGAAAGGAGGGGGAACAAGAGAGACCGAATGATTCCCTGATAACTCAAATATTAAAAAATAAGATTAATATCGAATAAAATTATTGAAATATTTGAGGGCGGAGCCTAAAGCTGGTTTCATTTTAAAGAAATAAACATCAGAAGTGATGATCACAAAAAAAGAGAGTCACTTTTATTCCTGACCGTGGTCTAACCACGTGCACATTTTGACCTCACATGCCGTTAAACATCTGTAGTGGCGTATCGACTGTCACAGCTGTGTTGGTTTCATTACCTCTAAAGCGATGTGTTCATCAAACCTGCAAGTGATGGCTGAGCATCAAAAACATGACAAGCACACGAGGGGTTAAAACGAGGTTTAGTTCTGCAGCTTAACTCGTCCACATGAGCAGAAATCTGTTAAAGAATCCTGCAGAGTTAAAGCTCCGTCCTCCTAAAGCTGACTCACTATTCACAATGATACTGAAGATAAATAAATGTCTTAAAGTATCCCGTTTCAGGAAAATCACAAAATATTACAGCAGAACAAACATGTTATAACAAAGGTATAAACAGATCATTTCAGTTACTGTATTCCTCTCCTGATACAGATTAAAATTCCAGAGTTTGTTCAACAACCTAAACGGAGAGTCGGTCTAAATCCAGCAATAAAAACAGACTTACTATGTTGCTGCTGCAACACAAACATCAACTGTCCCGCTCATTCGTACTGTACTTGCAGAAGTTACTAATTTGAATTTACTGACATGTTGTAAACTCTAAATCCTGGTTTATATTTCTGCATTGACTCTAAGTAGGAGTCACCCACGCGGGCGTGAGCTCTACATACTTGTGTGTCGATGTGTCCATTCGCTATGCACTACTCTTCCGAAACACTAGAGGGCAGTGTGGTTCCTCTGATTTCAGAGCGTGTTGTTAATTTAGAGCTGATGCATGTTGCTGTTTATCATACAGACATGATTACAGGAAAGAATAGAGAGGAGGAGATGAAATACACAGAGGTGCTGTAAATGCAGGAAATACAATGCCATCCAGTGGAACAATCACAGGGCCTTCTGTCGTTTCTATTTGTAGTCACATTTTGGAGGAGGAGCACATCAGGCTTCTGCATTGAAAAGAGCTAGCCAGACTTCAAGCATTTATTAGATGCAGAAGTATAAACTAAACTCTGCTAGCAGAACACTGTTTTTGTTTGTTTTATTTTTGTTATTCATTTCCAGAGAAAATTTTCTTCTTTGCTGCTCTACAAAAATAGTGAATATAAATGTTCTCATATCAGTGCAAATGGATGTGAAAGCATCTGTTTGGAGCACAGAAGAAGGATTGATTTATGGGAGAACAGACTGTTTTCTAAAATCTATTTAACTTTTATTTTACCAGGAATAGTTCCATTGAGATACAAAGTATCTTTTACAAGGGAGTCCTGCTAGCCAAGACAGCAGCATAAAAAGTTTCACATTGAGAACAAGACAAAACATATAGTATCAAGTAAGTATTATATCAATTTATGAATTAGCAGTATTAAGCTCTAAAACATATGCACAAGCTGATCAGATGATCCTTCATCCTAGTTTTTAAATCCTCCAATCAAATTAAACAATGCAGTTTCATACAAAATACAATGATGTGTGCGGAAAAGGTAGCCTTGTCTTCCTTACACAACAGAAGAATGGAGCATTGCTATGACTTTCTTTATAAGGCTGCACTCCATGATCTGCCATCTTAGTTATACTCTTTATTGACTCCTAAAGTCGGCCCAACCCTGTCCCACATTTATAGTGGTATTGAAAGTCACTGAGAACACTTTTAGGAATAAATAGGTTGGAGATCAGAGAAAGGAAGCTAGATACAATAGAATTTTTTGATTCATTTGTTGATTAAAGCTCCTGGGAGAATCTGTGTGTTGACTTTGGCGCCCCCTGTGGACGTGGCGATACTGCGTTTCTTTTTGGTCCTGTGCATTTAAAAGATGTGCTTTCTTTTAACAGTCAGATATCACTCAGATAGAATCTCGTGCTTTTGTTTGACACCTACCCCCCGGCAGCAGGTTCAGACATTCAGACAGAACTTTAAAGGAACAGCTGATTTTTATGTCAATGGTTCTGTTTGTTTTTGTAGCTCAAAAAGAGGCGTTGAAATCAGCATCAGTGTGTTTCATAACCACCTAAAAATTCCTTAGAGGAGTTTTAACGTCTCGGGAAGTCGTAAAAACATCTGACTCTGAGTTTTATAGTATTTTACAGTCTTAAACTGCAGTTTAATAATCACATGTTATAACGTAAATAGTAAGAGGATGGATTCACTGAATATTTTCTTCATCAGTATCATAATCAATAATTCAAAAACTCTTTCCAGCTTCATATCAGACCGAATATAACTCAGAGGAGCGTCTGAGCTGCAGCAGTGACGGCTCCTCTTTGCTCTCTGGGCTCTGACCTGCGTGTCCACTCTTCAGACTGTCACTGTTCTTTTCTTCCTCTCTTCCTCTTCCTCCTACTCCTACTCTAACGGTCAGGTTATAGACAGTAATGCAGCGGTGTGAAATGGCAGCTGTCGATACTTCAGTCACTCTCTGAGCGGCTGACATCAGCAGAAAGAGCATGTTTGCTTTTCTGCAGCCGTGAGAGGAGGAGAGCGAGGAAGAGGGGAGACAGGTGGAGGTGGTAGAGAAAAACTCTAGGAGAGAAAGAGAGAGAGAGAGAGAGAGAGAGAGAGAGAGAGAGAGAGAGAGAGAGAGCAGTGTTGGTCCAACTGTCTGCTTCCTAATTGAAATCTCTGAAAGGTGCTCAGCTAGGCCGCTCATTTCTCATGCTGACACACACACAAACACACACAAACACACACTCACTGAAGTTGGCCCTGGGCCAGGCACCCGAGCCAAATCTGCTAACAGCACAGTACACACACTCTTAAACACACACACACACAAACATACACACACACACACATAGCGAAGTGCACACACAGGCTGTCACTGCCAGGCCTGCAAAGCCAGGAGAAAATGTTGTGTCATGTTGTCTGCATAGCGAATCAGAGAGACAGAGCTGGTGGTCTGTGACCTTTGACCTCTGCGGTCTGCAGGTGTGTTTGGGTTAAATTAAGGCCGTGCTGCATTCACTGAACGTCTGAGCAGCTGAATCTCACCTAGAGGATGAACTTACAGAACAGTTTGAAAACAAAACTTGATTTATGTACTTTTGTGACATTATCTATCAATCAATCAATCAATCTTTATTTATATAGCAACAAATCCCAACAAATGTTCTCCTCAGACTCTATCCAAACAGAGCGGGTCTAGACCATACTCTATGTTCTATTATTAACAAATATCCAACTTCAAGACAGGATAAGATCCAGTCCCATCTTTCAGACAGGACTCAGTCTGATCTCATCTTAATCCACCCTGAGCAGAGCACTTTGCAGCGTTTAGCAAGTTACAGTGGCAGGGACAAACTTCCTTTAACAGGCAGAAACCTCCAGCAGGACCAGACTCATGTTAGACACACATCTGCTGAGACCGTGTTGGAGAGAGGGATAGAGGGAGATGAAGAGAGAGAGAGATGATAGTGGTGAGATGGATAGTAGTAGTTGTAGCAGCTGGAGTCTGGCACGTCCACAGCAGCAGAGATCCAGAGGAACCTATGAGACAAGGGAGCTCAGGGACTCCAGAAAGGTCTATGGTTTGTGACTTTAATGGGACAGGAAGAGTTAAAGTAAGAGACAGGCAGAGAGAGGAGAGAGAGGGAAAGACAGGATCCCAGTGTGTCAGTTCTCCGGCAGTCTGAGCCTGTTTTGATTAAATCTGTGATAAATACTTAAAGTCTAATAACTTTCATCATTTGTGTTTTTGTTGCTAACCAGCAGCGTCAAATGGATTTCACAGAATAGGAACATAACCCAGCGTCCTTCTCCGCTTTGCCCTCCGTGTTCTTGTTCTGTGGGGATAATCTGCTGATATTAAAGTATGAGTATCACTTGAAGCAGAGTGATAGAAATAAGAGGAGGGAGAAATGAGAGACAAAATCAAAATTCAGAGAAGGTGAATTGCTGTCTTGCTGAGAGTGAGGTCCCCTGCAAAACAGAACGAGACTGATCACTTCAGAGTCAAAACTTTAACTTACTGGATTAACCGAAACAGACTCAGACGTCTTTACTGAGTCGAGTCCCTGAAGTTTACCTCCCAACGGAGAAGCACAGAGGAGGAGACGATAACATAAAGGTAGAGAATGAGAAGAAGAGGATACACTGATGAAACTGATACGAGACAAACAGATTGTATGCAGACAAACTGAGCTCTGTGTGTGTATGTGTGTGTATGTGTGTGAGACTGCAGACATGAGTGAGCCCTCAGTGAGCTGCTCGGCCTCAGCTGCTGTTTGTATCTCTAATAGATTAGACGGAGCAGAGGAGCCTGTGGAGAGGGAGCAGACCTCAGCGAGCCGCTCTTATCATGGGGGAACTAAATCCGGTCAAACTGTTCCATCTTTGGAGGCCGGCTGATAAGAGACTCGTCTGATGGACCCGGAGGTCGCTGACAGATGAGGCTAAATAACACAGAATAATTTAATAAATAAGTGCGCAGGAACCCCAGATGAAGACATCGTGACGTTTTTACTGAATTGAAATCACTAAACACAAAATATTCAGGATTATAACTCTCTTTAATCGCCAAAACTGTCTCAATGATTGCATGCATTAAGGAAAGTAGATTATTCCCCCAGTCTTCAAAATGCACATCACTGCTGCCTTGAAAAAAATGTTTGTGGTTGCAAACTTTGTCCAAGATTTGAGCTTAAAATATTAAGAATCTTTGGCCCAAAACTACTAAATAATTTAAACACAGCACAGCTTGAGTGACATACTTCTCGTGGGATTTTAGTTTTTAGATTCATATTTCAAAATAAAATGATTTTACGACATATTATTGTTCGCCAAGACTGAACATTTTCTTGCCGTTTTGTTAATTTTTGAATATTTCTCCTGCAATGGTTTGGTTTAATTTGTTTTTCTGTTTTTGGGTGTATGCATGGGTCCATGAAGCACTGAGGCTAATAGATCTGCTAAGACTCTGATGATACTCGTCAGGAGACGCGTGCTGCAAATTCAGAAACACATGCGAAACATTATGGAACAAGCGACAAGGAAAATGAGCAGATAGTTGAAGATAATACAGCTGCATTAAACGAAAACGTGCCCTAAAAAACATAAGCAATGAAAAACTTGTACCTGTAAGGGGCGCTCAGTGGAACAGCTGCGGACATTTTCATTTGAAGGAGAGAGTGAGGAAGACAAGGCAGTGAATTTATCTTTTCTTATCACACTTCTTATTTAATTTGTGTTTATTTGATTAGGACAATGCACATTAATCAACATTTCAACAGTGTGCCTCAATGTAAATATGCCGGAATTAGCACAATAGCTAAATTTCATCTGTAGTCCTAGGGCAGGTATTTACATTAAACCAAAGACAAAAAGGTTTAAAATTACAGGATTTCACAAGACAGTTAACAGGACACGACATGAACTGACTTACAAATAGATTTTACATACAAAACGTTTGTGACTTTATAAAATCAGGATGGAAGGTGAAGCCAAAGCCCCTGGGAACGGGCATGAAATGAGGAAACAGATTATTCATGAGTACATTACTGTATGTTTTTAAACAATTTTTAAGTGTTTTTTTTAAAGGTACCGTAGTTCTCAGGCTCCCTAATGTGGTGATCAATGATGGAGGGGCAGGTCCATGTTCTGTTATGGATAATTAGTTTCTGATGCACAGCTTTCCTGCAACAGTTATTTCTTCTAAGTGTGGCTGATGTTAGCTTTTAATCTGTTAGCCATGCAGCTAGCGGTAATATGAGCTGACTCTGCTGACTGTCAAGCTCTGAATACAGAGTGAATTAGCTACAGTTAGCCATGAAGCTACTGTATTACTTTATTTTTAAAATAGAAACTTGCTCATTCTTCAGTAGCATGTAAGAACATCAGCAACACATAACTTAGCGGAAAAGTCCTTTAGTACTCTGACAGACAAAGCTAAACGATCTGCAACGTCCCAAACGAGGAACTTGAAATTACAAATTCACGAACACAGAGAAAAGTCAAAGATGAACACAACGGCAGAATGTACTGTAAACTAGAAGTGCTGCAAAAAGCCATGCAGTTATACTTTCTCAACTCTCTCTACACATTTTGGATGAAGGAGGAATAGAAATCAAGTGTTCACATCACTGATAGAGCGCCCCCTGCAGGCCTGTAGCACCTAATGTCTGGATTTGCACCGTTTTTCTTTTGCATTTGTGTTTTTTTGGGTTTGCATCATGAATGTATTTGCAACGTGTTTGCTGTTTATTCAAATGTGAAGACTTTTTGCAGCACTTTTAGTTTGCAGTGCGTTTGTTTGGACTTTTGCACGTGTTCATGAATCTGCAGCATGCTCCTCCTTCCTCCTAATGAAGGACTTTCCTGTGCACTGAAATATGTATTGCTGATGTTTTTATGAATAGCTGCAGGTTAACATATTTCACACCTATTACCATCTCCCTTGTTGTATTGCATTAATTATTCTAACATAGCAGATCTATTTATTCTTAACTTACTTAATGATGGCATAAATTAAACATATATATCTTGTGAGCGTGGAGAAGTGTCCTCGATCTCTCGGTAGTTGTAGAATATGTGTAGTCGAGGTGTTAATCGGTGTGTTTACTGCACGTGTTTGTGTTCCCTCAGCTCTGCAGGCCTCACAGCAACAGTTCTGCAGACCTGGCAGCCCCGTCTCAGTAACTGTCTGCTGCCCCCACACACACACACACACACACACACACACACACACAAACAGGCACACTTCATCAAACACTAAAGGGATTCATGCGGTCCCTCCACAGCTAATTGAAATTATCTGGGCTGAAATGAATGGGCCTCTTCGTGTGTGTGTGTGTGTGTGTGTGTGTGTGTGTGTGTGTGTGTGTGTGTGTGTGTGTGTGTGTGTGTGTGTGTGTGTGTGTGTGTGTGTGTGTGTGTGTGTGTGTGTGTGTGTGTGTGAGAGAGTGTGCACTTTCCCCCCTTGTTTACTTGAGGAGAGACAAACCACACAGTGAAGAGGGTAATATGAAGGCAGCAACATGCTTGGCCTCCCCGAACGTTTCCTTCAGTCTTTCCATTTGCAGGCTGTAAATAAACATCAGACCTGAACTGTTTACGACGCTTTAATTATGAGAACAGCTCCGCTCACTTACCTCTGTGGTTACCTGCCTGGAGGTACGACCCCCCAAGGGTTAGCTGAGCATTTCTGAGAAGTCAGGATTTGTTCATGAAGATCGAGGAACAAGAGGAAGTCACATTGTTCACACAGTTAGCTTGTGTTCAGCAGAAGTCCTGTTTCAGCTCTTCTCTGCTGACCGTCACACTCAGCTGCACAAAGAAATACTCCTCATGGAAAAGTTATCATGCCTTTGTTAAAGTATTTTGAATTAAAGAAGTGCTCTAATGCTTCAGTCATGCACTTACTTAAAGGACTTGCATGAAGCAGCAGAAGTCAGGATGTCTCTCTTGTCTGCTGGGTTTCATTCAGCTGATTCTAGCGACTGAACTCTTTGTCGTTAAAGCCTTTTGCAGAATTTTCATGCAGTTACCAAAGTTGGCTTGACGTCCATCAGTAAATCAAGGTCTTAACATATTTTTAGCATGAAAACGATTTATTTATAAGTAGCAGTAATGAGAATGTGTCTGTCTGTGCTCACCAGCTTAGTCTGAAAGCCCTTTAAAGCCTCTCGAGTGTACCTGCTGATCATTCAGACATTTTTTTTTGTCTTATCAAATATAAGAATCCTGTTGAGGAGTATCTCCTCTCAGTCTGCTCTGTGCATACGTTGTGCGTAGCGGCATTAGACATGCTGTACATGTGACCAGAGAGAGAGAGAGAGAGAGATAGAGGTGGCTGTGGCTCAGCGGTAGAGTCGGCCATCACTAGATCTGAAGGTCGAGGTTTCAATCCCAGGTCCCGCTGTCCACATGCCGAAGTGTCCATGAGGAAGACTGTTATTCCCCTCATAATGTTGTTTAAGGACATCTGGCTTGTTTGTTGTGTTACAGTGCCACCTTGTGGTGTATTTTTGTAATTCTCTCTGTATTTATCTGCCTTAACACGGAGGTTCCATCAGATTCGTGTCCGGTCCGTCTCCGATCTGCTGCCGACTGGCTCTGCTCTTCCGTCCGTGCTGCAACAATGAGAGAGCAGAGCCGGACCTCCAGAGTCACAGACCAAGGTTTTCCCTCCTCCTCTCCTCATCCATATTGTCTTTCTGGTCCTCTGAAAACCTCTGACCTGTTGACTCCAGGCCTGGCTCCGCTCATCATGACGATTTGTTGTTGTAGTTAAGTGAAATTCAATCTGGTGATAACACAGAGTGTTTTATTCTGAAAATTAACCGGATGTTTTCATTTTGTTTTGGTGCCTGACTTCCTGTCCCGCTCCATCTGCTCTGTTGAGATTGATGCGTCGTTCTCCGGCATCCGGCACAAATAGAAGTCTTGTGTATCTGATCCGGAGGACTCTGGCCTGCCGGATCAGAGACGCAGCCGGATCACAACGGAGCAGATCCAGTGGGAGTTAACACATTGACTAGAATAGAAACCGATCAGACTGGTCGGACATGGAGCTGATGGAATTTGTCCGTAACTCTCCCATGATACAAACCGAAAGTAACGTCTGTAAGTGTGATGTTAGTCAGGATTTGTTTACAATGAGCCACAATGTTGTTTTATATCCATGTAAACATAAGGATAAGGATAGTCACAGCTTAGTGCTAATTTTGCTTCCCATTTATATTGAGATGCAAAATGCAAGCGCTATGTGGCTACATTAGAGCAATGATTAAGATGTGTTTGCCTTTTTGTTTGTATTAATTCAGTTTCACAAAGGAAAGATAACCTCAGTAAACTTCATGAAAGTCAGCAGCTTTGTGGTGGGGTTTCTTGGGGACTATTTAGCTGGTCGGATAGCTACTCACATAGCCACATAGTCACATAGCCACTGTGTAATGTAACATCTCCTTTGTTTTGTGTTCATTCATATGCGATAGCTCGTGCTAAATTTAGACCCTCTTATGCTCTTTTGATCGTCCTGTGGAGTTGATTGCTGTTGATTTTACTCTGCACTTTAGTTTTGGGTTGTTTCGAACCAATGTGTGACATCAAAGATTGCATGCCCGCCTCTTTTATACAGTCTGTGGTTTTTTATGGACTCTACAGAAACATGTTGCTTTCTTTACATCTTCAACGCTTTGTCCAGATGCATATTTGCATCATTAGTTTTTGTCTTGGTAGGACCTGAGTGTCTCATGTTCAATATCATAGTGCAAAGTTTCACTGTTGATTTATTTGTGTTTATTGTTTTGATAGTAAATGTCTCAGAGCCTACAGCTCCCACCTTTGCTTCTTCTTTGTACTAAGTGTTGTAGGAATATCACAGTCCCCTTTTTTCTAAAAAATACAGCGATCAGTCATCGCCTCATGCTCCCAGCACATCTTCATCCCCCTCTCCTCTCCATCCTCTCCTCTCACTTTAAATTTGCCCTTTTTTGTGAAACTCCGAGCGTCTCGTCTGCAGAGTAAAGAAGAATTAGGTCACATTTCTCTGCAAATAGAAAGTTGTCAGCATGGGGTTAAAACTGGAGGCTGGCAACCTGCTGATGAATGCAGGGCACGTCTAACACAGACGCTCACACACATAACCAGGCCACAGTTCTCCCCCTGTCAAAGTGTGTGTGTGTGTGTGTGTGTGTGTGTGTGTGTGTGTGTGTGTGTGTGTGTGTGTGTGTGTGTGTGTGTGTGTGTGTGTGTGTGTGTGTGTGTCTTTGGTTAGCAGAGGAGCAGGGTGGAGCTTTTAACTCTGCAGTATTTCTTTGTGAATGAGCAGAGAGCTTCCTGCTTTTAAGTTCGTGTGGACGAGTGACGCTGCAGAAATAGCTCATGTTTTGAGGAGCAGCAGGTTCAAGCCTCAACGTTTTATAACGTCAGGAAATGTAAGACATTTGAACCGTTATCTTAGCATCTGTCTTTGTGCTAGAAACACGTAATTAAAAGTTGCACAGCTTCATTGAGAAAAAGTTTCTGGATCTGAGTTAGCTGTCCAGCTAGCAGTGCTATTAGCTATTAGCTGTTAGCTAGCATTGTCAGGCTCTGAGGTTGTGATGATGTTTACTTCTCGAACTACCACAGGAGTGTCTGACCGCCAGCAGACTGAAATTATTAGTCCCAGAGGTGTTACATGCAGATTGGGAAAGTTTGGAATTTTTTTGTATCTTCTCCAAAATGGGTCCCAAATTTGCAGAAATGCAGTTTTCTTTTTACAGTACTTGTATAAAAGAATTTGTACATGGTTGTCCAAACTTCAAAAACACCTGCCATTTAAAAAAAAAGTCCATATCATCCCTGTAATGACTTTACAACATGTCATCTTATTAAGGGTAATGCCTGTCCAGATACCAGCTTGCATGCCATTCATACTGACGGGACGTCTGCTCTCTATGTCTGAACTCTGGAGCCGTGCAGACTCTCCTCACTCCAATGTGTGACAGAAATTGTCCGTCGTGTTGAACTCTTTCTTTAAAGGCTGCAGTGAATTCACTCTTCATGACTAAAAACCAAAAAGTGTGAAAGCCAGATCCTTTAATCTTCCTGCAGTGGAAAACGAAGACTTCCATGTTTAGGGTCATGCTGTTGTCTGTTCTTCGATGTTCAACATGTGGCGTAAAACGTGGTGAAAGTGCATCGTTGGAGGCTCAGCTGCAGTTAGCATCAGGGTTTTTGCAGAATGCGATCTCATGATGGATTAATCGGGGGTCAGTTTTGACCTTCTCTGTTTGTGAAGTACTCTGAGTAGGGATGTTAATAAATAATCCAGTTTTGATTAAGTGATTGTTAAGAAATTACTCGCACAGGTATTTGTGTTTTGGATTTTCTGTCAATGCATGTTTCAAAGGGACTCAGCTGCTAAAGGTGTTGCTGTGGATGTGCAGAACATTCCCCATCTTTGGATACAAAGCAAACAGACTGGTGGGACGGCTCTGATGCTGCGTGCAGGCTAGTGCTTCTGCAGACAAGCAACATCAGTTGCCTTAGCGTGTTCCCTGATTATGACCTGGTTGTGCCCCTGACTGACACCTGACCACATACACAAGCTTATTCCTCTCAATAAGAACCTTAAACATGTTTCTGTTCAGTTGTCTTGTTGCAGTAAATCCACATGTTGTAGTCTGAGCCTTCACTTTTGTCCACTGATATTCATTTTTTGAGCTCTACACGTTGATATTCAGCGTTTTAGCATTTCGCACGCCTTTATATGATTCGTATTCAACACCATCAGTTATATGCATTGTGCTGCTGTGGAAATAGAGTATTTGGTGTTGTTTTCGTCTGTAAGAAAACATCTACTTTTACTTTTTTGTGATTAATTGATAATTGTTTGTTAACATTTCTAAAGATCATCACGGAGAATACTTAAAATTTGCATCCCTAATCCATGTGTTGTAAATCCTAATTGATTGATTCTTCTTGAGATGCATCATGGGAGTTGAAGTCATTTTTGTAGTTTTTAACAAAGAACATGTTTTTATAGACTCAGTGAGTTTCAGGTTTATCTAAGCTTTTAAGAGCTTGGACTGAAGGTGACATTACATCAGGATTTGGACTCGATAAGTTTGAGTATAATCCTCAGAAGAACATAGAATCTGTGTTAGCTCTCGTAAAGGACATAACCCCCTTGTATATTAATCCATCGAGTAGGCATGTATGTTAGGTTTTGGGGGATTTGATGAGCACTTTTCTCTGTTTTCATTTGGATAAAAGCACATTAGCTGATTCTCTTCAGCAAAGAAGACGTAATGATCACTTGAGAAAGTCTCTCTCTGTATTCATCCTCCCTAATGGAGCCGCTCTTCATTCACATTTCTCCGTGTGCCGTTTCAGAAGTTTGGATTGACAGCTGAATGAAAGCGTCTGTCTGCGTCTCTCTCTCTCTCCCTCCTCTGTCACACAGATGTTTAATTCACATCTCCGTGGAAAATCTCAGACATTCTCAGCGGCAGGGAGATGAATATTTCAGCTCAGCCAGGCCCCCCAAAACTCCAAAGCATTTCACTTCTACAAAGCCGGAGTCTCTTCCGCCTCATCCACACTCGGTCATTAAATATTGAACGGCTTGTCAGAGGCATGAACCTGCTCTTTCTTTGGGACGTCGTTTGGATATGGATATGACAGAGTAATCCCTGTAATAGAATCCCAAAAGTTCACATTAAATTGTCCAAGAAACACTCCTTCTCCGTCTGCATGAGACTGAGGACGTGAAGTGTTACAGAAATACAATTTTAACTCTTTAAACCTGCTGAGTGAACATTTCTCTGCATGTCTTCATTACATTTAACACGCATGTATATATTTTTACAAGTTATGAGGTCTCCTTTTCTTGTGTTATCCTGTTCGTTCCTGCAGCCTCAGAGCTGGATGTTGATAGTAGCTCTTCAGATTTCATTTACAACCCGAACTTTGTGTTTTTCTTTTTTAAGGAGAATGAACCCCGGAGACGTATAGAAAAGCCACAAACAGCCCGAGTTGTTTTCAGATAAAGTTAGAACAGTGGTGAAGGAAACAAAACTCAATCTTTGAAGAGCAGGACAACAACATGTGACTCTGCAGTAATCCTGTAAGGAAGACTGTTTCCAGTCAGGAGAGGTGCTGTGGTGGTGGTTGTCATGTTTTATAAGAGCCAGGACGTCTGTGAGGTGGAGAGGATTTAACATCAAAACAAAGAATCTGCTGGCTGAGTCTGGATTTTAGCATGACCAATCAGGTGTCTGCAGGAAAAACAGTCTGTATGGAGAGCAAAAGCAGGAGGAACACAATCCTGGCTCCCATGGTTGTTAATGTGAGGAGGATTTCTTTCTCTCTATAAACAGATATCTGCATGAAGAGCAGCTAACAATCTGTTCTAGATCAAACATTTACACTGACACACAAATCTGCTTGATGCTGTGTCACTAAAGACAATCAGTGTTTAAATTTCCTGACTTCCTGGAACGCATCAACAGAAATGATGGATCCCACCTCCATTTAACAAACAAACATTGTAAAAGTAGTTTTCTTCTCCTCTTGAGGACAGACCTGACAAAGCTTGACTTTTGTCTAATCTGCATCATGATGTTGTTATTTCAGCAAACTTAAGACCTGTTAATTACAAGAACATCACAAGAACATCAGTTTCCGTTTTCTGGTTCCTAGTCTAATATTTGTGATAGATTAATTGATGGTGGTGGTTCCATTTCCTCTGACACAGAGAACAGGATGGACTCTCTCGTCTTAGTGTTGCCTCTTTCCGTGATTTATCGCTGCACTCTTTTACAAGCTGCAGAGAATTATGGGTCATATGTCTGAGGTCGTAAGTGACTTATAATAACAGCGTCATTTTAAACACGATGATTACAGACGAGCCGTGGTGAGTGGAGCAGGGGTCAGACGGTCTGCACATCCATTACAGCACAGCCTGAGTTATCTCTAATGTTGTGCTGTCAGCCTCACTTGAACATGTTTAAAGTCCTCATTAGGATCAGGTCGGGTTGGAATCGCAGACATTAAAAGGACTCATTGAAGGACCAAATAATTTCCTGCAGATAGAAACATTTTCTGCAGACAGAGACGAGTGTGTGTTAACTCTGTCAGGAACATTGATCAGACTGTTGCTGTCTCACGTGTCCTCCTTGTTCTCTCTCCAGAGACTCGTGGAGAAGTCTCCAATTCATTCACAATGAGTTTAAATAACTTTATCCTCACATGAAGAGGTGTATATTCTAGTACCTGTTATCAAAGGAGTGATTTTTCATGCTGCTTCCTTTTAAGTCATAAGGGAACAGGTGACTGCTAATGTGGTTGTTTTGGTAAAGTTGTGATGGAAACATAAGTATGGAAGTATAAAGACCACCAAGGAGGTGAGCATCACATGGTGCATCCAAGCAGCAACCTGCGGTCTTCAAATATGAAGCCAATGTTGAAGTGTTTAAAACTGCAGTTCCTCTAGCGTCCACTAGAGGCTGACCGCAGAAACACCAGAAACCACATACACACCCATTCAAAGAGACGATCTTAACAGTAGAAATAAACATGGTTCAAAAAACAGTTTAGGTCTGATAGCTAATTTCTCTATCAGAACACACTGTACGGGGGGATTTTTTATAACTAGTTATTTTTGAAGATATTACATTTCCAAGTTTTGCCCAAATAAGGGCGTGATTGACTTGATTGACAGGCGGGAACACTGTAGCTGTTAGCGAGGAGGCTAACGGCCCGCCTCTTTACCTCACACTAGCTCGACAGAAGTTAGGTTGAGTTCAGCATTTCCAATATGGCACCCTCTGCAAAGAGAAACTAACAATGGAGTGGACAGGAGGGTACTGGTGGCTGGTAAGAAGTCTCGGTACACCCAGGGTTAGATTCAGGAGTGCATACTGGAGCGTGCCGGCCCACTTAAAGCATGGACCAAGTCTCTGTAAATTCCAGGTAGGAAAGATGAAGGGAGAGGGCAAAACCAGAGCGTATATCACATCTTTTATTTGATTGAAGAGACCAACAACGTGCTGGTGGTTACATCAGGAGGAAGGGAAGTGGTGTAGACTATTTTTAAAGCTTTTTAATCAACAAGACAAACTGACACCAAAGTACATCTTCAGAGAGTGACGGCATGCAAACCAAGGCACACCTCTATGTGTGCATGTTGTCGTCACACTTAAAAATGTGACTGTTACAGAGTTTTAAAAACATAATTTTAAAGAAGTCGTGTTTTCGTGGCTCTTCTGCAGCCTTGGTCAGTTTTTACATCCAAACCCCGGTGAGAATCAGAATCAGGCAACTTCAGCACGGAGTTTGGCTTTCTCACGTTCCCTCATTCTTCAGCAGGGTTTTCTGTGTGTGTGTGTGTGTGTGTGTGTGTGTGTGTGTGTGTGTGTGTGTGTGTGTGTGTGTGTGTGCGTGTGTGCGTGTGTGCGTGTTTGCTCTCCACCATGTGTGTTCAATTTACACACATTATTACTCTTAACCAAATCTACGCCCCCATTCCCACATCCCACCACTCACACACATGCAGAGACGTCAGTTCCACTTTATGTTGTTCTCTCCTTCTTTTCTTCCTCCTTCCTTTCCTCCCTTTCCCATCTCCTCTCCTTGCCCCCTCAGTCACTTCCATTCAGGCTCTTTCGTTCATCACTCCCTCAGTTTACAGCTTCTTTCTGCCTCTGAATGTTAAACAGTCTTTAAACTCCTCTCCTTCTTTCTGCAGGCGCTCAGACTACACGTTCAGGGTTTCCTCTCCCCACACCCTGAAGTTCCTCCTCCAGAAAAAGTTTCCCTAATGATCTGACTTTCTGCTCTGCCTGCACTTTTAGAAAATTAAAACTCCCTTAAAGCTGACGTCCTTTCCTCTGCTCTCCTGTTTTATGCCTTTAAATTTTCCTACAGAGTAAATACGAGTTTCTGAACCCACAACCCCAGCGTTTTTACTTTATGTCTCCATCTCTCTCGTGCATTTCACCTAATTTAGCCCCGCACACCACAGACCCACCAGTATGTTAATGTCTCTGTCCTGAGGCTGTTATTATTGGGGTGTAAGACCACACACTCCAGCAGACATGGTTTCAAAAGTGCTGTTTTGGTCGTAAAGACAGAGGAGGCTTGTTTACTAAGTCTTGTAGTGATGTCTGTCAGGTTTTCTGTTTCTTCTGGATGCTTAAAGAGGATGCAACTTTAAAACTCGGCTCTGTTTCGACATATTTAGGGGTCTTTAGGACTGATGGGTACCAGACGTTTTGAACGTGTGCATCAATCTGGAGGCTGTAATGGATTCAACCCAAAATACATCCTTTAAAAGTTCTTGTTTTTGTCTCTGTTAGGCTCAGATTATTATTCTGACTTCTTCATTCTGCTGCAAATGTGCATGTGTGCGGTAATCTGTGTGTGCAGCGCCCTCTACTGCCCACTCGTGTTTCTGCTTCACTCTGCCACAAATAATGTCGACTTTCTAGATGCTAGATAAAAACAAAAATGGGAAACTAGTTCTCAAACAAGAGCGGATTGATGTTAATCTTTTTTAACGTCCAATTTACATAGGAAGCACCACGTCACGGTACGTCAGCTTTCCCGTTCCCGTTGTAGTCATTGCTTGTGCTCACATCGGGAACGTACCCCGTGCCACTCCGCTAAAGATACGCCCTGAGTCTATTTTCGACAGTGGCAGAGAATGCGTCAAACTGAGATAGAGACTATCAACCTGGACAGGAAGTCAGGCACAAGAATGGCATTCAACATCCGCTCAATTTCAAAATAAAACACCAAATATGGACTCCCAATCGTTTAATCGGAAATACTCATTGGTTATTATGAATGCCACAAACATCCAAACAGCCACATATTCCTGATCCATGTCGACCACAAGATGATAACTGTGTCAGAATGTAACAGGACGACAAAGTAGAGCAGAATTATTACTATTAAACTCATCTAACATGCAAACACACTTTCTGTGCAGCAGGGCGTGCGCCGTCGGACGGAGCAAACCTACGGCACTAATGGAACATGGCGCATGCTCTCCCTATATTAATTGGGGGTAAGAGCCGACTGTGATCCTCACTAAGATCGATCTTTTTACTAGAGGAAGATGCCCTTAAATCACTCTCTTTAAAGCCACAAACCTCTGGATCAGTCAATGTGTCTGTGTTGTTGTGTGTTACACAAATATTCGTCATTTGCACCAAAATGTGTAAAATTATAACTCTTGTTCACACAGTTCCCCTTTAAGGTCAAATATCCTGACACTAAAACTCAGAGATATTTTAAAAACGTTAAAGTATGAATAACCGTGAGGCTGCTAGTCCCCCACAGCTCTCTGTGAGGACGCAGGAACAGCCGGGGGAAGCTCACTGTTATCGTCCGTTATTACACGGAGTGTGGAAGAGTAATGTGTGGGTGGTGAGAGTTAATTTCCCTGGTTGTGTTTTCGAGAGTCTGGATCAGAGCTCCTGCCAGGCCCAGCAGGCTGCACATGAGATATTCACTGCGCTGATGTGGAAAATGTGTAAAGACGTGAAGGAGGGAGGCTGCAGCGACTAACCGGGACGCCCTGGGCTGCTCGGAGGGGAGGGCGGCAGAGAGCAGAGGTTCTAATGGAGGTTCAGACTGAAGTAAGGTGCAGAGTCGGTCTTTAAATGTGAACTGAACTGAAATAGGTTGGACTGCGATGACTCTCCAAAAATGCACACAGTATGTTTATGGAACATGTTGAATTCATGGTGCTAAGTTTTGACATCTCTGAGTGTTTTCTCACCTTTAGACTCATCAAAGAGTCTGAATTTGAGTTCCCTTTTACTCGACATAGAAATGAGTCGCTGGGTGCGTCCTTATTTGCGAGCACATTAAAGAGAACGTGAGGAACCCTCTCCTAATAAGCGTTCTCCATTAGGCCTCTTTTCACCCTCTAATCTCTTTTAAATGCCAGCCCTCCTCTGCAGCCTGCTCCCTGCTGTGCTGAGTCTGAGGCTTATTCTGTGGCAGTGATGAGATTCAGAGTCAGGAGAGGAAACTGGTGCATCCCTGACAGAGCTCTGATGGAGGATTGTAGCTCTCCAGGATGATACAGGGTTGCTGGGCAGGTGTGGCGCTGTCCTCATCTGCCCCCAAAGGTCATATTCCCAGCTTATTCTGTCATTGGTTATCCTGTTCAGATAAATTCTTTCAGCTTTTTAAACTCAACATCTCATGGCTGAAGCTGGCTGCATCATCTTTAGTCCACATTTTAGAGATTTGTGTCTTCAGTTTATGTTTCACTTTGCAAACCTCCTCTGAGCATGAAAGTCGGTGTGCAACAGCCTCCAAATGAAACCTGCAGTTCAGCTGAAATATTCATGGTGTTGGAAGGAGTCGTAGTTTTAGTGCCAGAGCTCTGCTGCGCCTTTAATTCCTGCATTTAACAGAAGAATCAGACGAACAGATCCAGATTAGATTCTGCCGTCAGAGAGTGAAAGAAGAAGAAATCTCTGCAGCAGAGTGAGCGTGCTCAGAGAAACTCTCTGTGGACGTATAAATGCTGCACACAAAAAGCTCCCTGTGCTTAAGCATAGTAGTTTATGTGTTATATTAAGTGCTCATGGGTAATGGAGTGTATTGCCTCACTCAGCTGATGGAGCCGCTGATGGATGTGAGAATATCTGAGCGGGTAGATTCACTCGTCCTCCTCCGTCTGCCCCGAGGAGCCGCTGCAGGAGACACAGTGTAACAGAACAACGCTGTCACACCGAGCAGGAATACGACCCCCATCATTTATTTTGTATAAGTACATGTCAGAGAGAGAGGCACTTTATTCACAGAAAGTAATGAACGCAGACATTCGTCTTGATGACAGAGTTATTCTGCACAGCCACCGAGCAGGAAGCATCTGTCACACAGAGGGAGACGAAGAGCGCTCGCTCTGCAGAGGATCGAATGCTGACCTGAATATTTAAGATGAATTTAAATCATGACACATCAGTTACCTGGACACCACACTGGTAGTTTGCAAACTAGCTTGATTGTTAGCATGTTACAAGCTAACGTGCTAGCTTTGTTGTTGTGCATGTGGTGCTTCCAGTATGACACCAAGCTTCTGTCACCACATTCTGTAAGGACGACAAGAGCTCATTTTTACGCTTAAAGGTCCAGTGAGGAGTTTTCAGCTGGTTATGAAACAGACTGAAATTATCCCTAAATGATCTAAAAATAGCAACTTAGATCATCAACAAGAAGAGTGACTGTTCCTGTATTGTACCTTTTAAAGTAGGAAACCGCAGGAGGGGGGTAGGTGTCGGAACAGATGAATAACTGCTCTCTGCTGTGACAGCCTGGATTCCCATGTTCCACAGCAAAGATGCTCCATGAGTGATCTGGTTATTAAAAGAGAGCAGGGTAACATTTTGTGTCAAAAAATACTTATTATGCACGTGTAAGACAAAATCAGTCATTACTACAGGGGGCGCCAAAATGGACTGAAAACAAAAGTTCCTTGTTGGAGCTTTAAGTGCATCTGCAACTCGTTCTTCTAAGTATGAATTAGTTGGCTTTAGTCAAAGGGATTACCCCGCTACTAACTTAAGATACAAACACGTTGGTAAAAACATTGATTAAGGATTATTTTATTGATTTAAATGATTTATGTTTACAGTTTTTAAAGATAGTCCCAGTGATTCCTCGCCAGTTACCGTTTCATGGTGATGGATTCTTATCTTATCTATCACCCAGGAGGAGAGGCTGTGTCCCCTTTGTTACAGACGCCCTCTTGTGGTGTTCAAAGGTACTGCAGGAATACATTCAGTAGTTTCTCTCTTTGGAGCCAAAGTCTAGAAATACGTTAAAATGTAGAAGTCCCTCCAGCAGATATCTTTATTTCAGCTGACGATAAAAACAGGACAAAGCATGCACAACACTTAAATTCATCATTCAGCTATTGAACCGATGCTGCTTTGACTTCTAAGACTTCTCAGGTGATTAAACTTTGATGTCATGGTGGATCAAACACTTCAGTGCAGAGCTTGTTTTTAAATCAGTCTGAATAAAAGTTATTTGAATATAACTGCAGACCTTTAAAGGATTTAATCGCCTTCCAGAGTGCGTGTTGAACTCATAAGACAGAATGTTTTTATTTTACGAGCAGCTGAGACAAGTTTGGATGTTATAAACTTCTGTGATGCAGCAAGACGCAGCAGCAGGCCATCTCCCTCTCTCTCTCCCTCTCTCTCTCATCTCTATGTGCCTCTCCTTCAGTCTCTTCTTCCTCTCATCTCCGCCCCGCAGCTCCTCCTCCTCCCCCCCACGCTGAGCAGAGTCATCATCAGCGAGGGCTCGGGTGGAGCCGGGTGCTGTGCTTTCGGCTCTGGGTGCAGCGTTCGATGCGTCTGGGCCGGCTTTGATCCCGGCGCTTTCCTCTCTTGTCGTCTTTTAATTAATGGAGGCTGCACGCTTGGCTGCAACACATCACACAGTCTGAGGAGGAGGAGGAGGAGGAGGAGGAGGAGGAGGAGGAGGAGGAGGAGGTGGTGGAGGAAGATCCCACCCTCCATCTCCTCCTCTTATCACAACCTCCTACCCTCCACTAGCCTGCTCTCTGTCACACTGATCCCTCTCTCTCCTCCGGACTCTCCTCTTTCTTTGCTCTTTCCTTCCTTAATGCAGCTTCTTTCCTTTTTCCTTCTGTTTGCTTTGATCCTACACATCTGTTGTGCATTCTGCTCCCTGTAAAGTCACATATTACATCTCGTCCCTCTGAAGCCCTGCAGCTTGTCTTCGCTGCGGTCATCCTTTTATTTTGTTACATTCAGTCGTAGCGTCCGTCCGCCGGTCGTCCTCGTGACTCTGCGTGTCTGCGTCCTCGGGAAGCTACTGTCCTTTGTGCAGTCTTCTGGGAAACCTTGAGGTGTTGAGGGGAAAGTTTCTGTGCACAGCTTCAATCATTAAAGTTGGATTCATGTGTGAGTCATCTCTCTCTCATAATCATGACATTTAAGCCGGCGGTTTCTTATCAGATAAAGAACTGCACTTAACATTTTAAAGAGCTACACTGCTTCGTTCATTCCACACAGCGGTTGTGTTGTGATGCAGTTATCAGACGGATGCTGCTGTTGGTAAAAACTTTGATTGAGTTTGTTTTGGGCCCCCTGCTGTCCCAGAGGTACCTGTTATCTCTTTTTGATATCCTCCTGTATGAACGCAAGTCGTGTTTTAAATGAAAACTCTTATCCTGCTCACTGGCTGTGAATCTTAACTGTAACACGGACCAGCTCTGTGCTCTCGAATCAAGGATTCATCGCTATTTAATGAAGTGGTCTGGCTGCACAGCGCCACCTACCGTAAGGCATACGTCAGAACGGTTTGACTGAGAGGTGCAAACTGGAATCACTTCCTGTACCACACATTGATATTTAATTTTCAAGTTGGTTTGAAGTTTCAAAACTATTTAACGGGGCAGATTGGAAAATGCCAAAGCAATGTTCTTTCTGTTTTCCTTTTAATTTTGTCACAGGATGTGCAAACTTGAAAGTTAAAATGCAAAAGGTTTGATTGCTTTTCCTTTTATTTTTGAATTAAAAATAATTAATATCCATTCTGAAAATTAAAAATCAATTTGGTGAGCTAATTTTAATTTTCAAATTTTCTTTTTAATTTGAATTATGAAAATAATTTAGCGGGTCATTTTTTGAAAATGAAAAAGCAAATTTAATAATCTTTTCATTTTAATTGTGTAAAATAATTTTCATTCTTGAAGATAAAAATTTAAATATAAATTGGATTATTGAATATTCATTTTAATTATGAGTCAAATAATGCGCCCTTTTTTAGAAAAAATAAAAAGTATGTCTTTTAATCCAATTTAGTTTTCAATTTTCTTTTTCATTTTGGTAACTTTTGCTTCCAAAGCTATAGATATGAAAAACACCCAACCAAACATCTTGGACTCTGTGGTTCAGTCACTTTTGAGGCTAACACAATCAACAGTCCAAATGGGTAAACTTCCGCATCTCACTGACTTTTCTGGGAGCATCAATCAATCAATCAATCAATCAATCAATCAATCAATCAATCAATCAATCAATCAATCAATCTTTATTTGTATAGCGCCAAATCACAACAAACGTTATCTCAAGACGCTTATACAAACATAGCAGGCCTAAACCACTCTATGTCAAATTATGAACAGAGACCCAACACCAAGACAGGGTAAACTCAGTCTTACCCCACCTTAATCCACCATGAGCATTGCACCTTGCAGTATTTAGCTAATTACAGTGGCGAGAAAAAGCTTCCTTTAACAGGCAGAAACCTCGAGCAGAACCAGACTCATGTTAGACACACATCTGCCTCGACCGAATTGGGTCTGGAAAGAGGGATAGAGGAGAATAAAAGACGAGGGAGCGGTGATAGTGATGAGACGAGTAGTAGTAGCTGTTGTTGCTGGAGTCCAGCACGTCCGTATCAGCTGGAGTCTTGAACGTCCACATCAGGAGGAGGTCTACGGCAGCTCAGAGATACTTCCGAGACAAGGGAGCTCAGGGACTCCAGAAAGGGTTATGGTTAGTAACTTTAATAGGACAGGAAGAGTTAAAGTAAGAGGCAGGCAGACAGAGGAGAGAGAGGGAAAGACTGGATCCCAGTGTGTCAGTCTAAGCCTATAACAGCATATCTAAGAGCTAGTCCAAGCCTGAGCCAGCTCTAACTATAAGCTTTATCAAAAAGGAAAGTTTGAAGCCGAATCTTAAAAGTAGAGAGGGTGTCTGCCTCCCGGACCCTGAATGGTAGATGATTCCAAAGGAGAGGGGCCTGATAACTGAAGGCTTAACCTCCCATAATACTTTTAGAGTTATCAGATGTCTGTTAAAGTTTTAGGCTGTCCCCGTCTTCTCCTTTTTTTTTTTATTTGCTGTGAAGTCTTTGAAAGCTAAACTCATGTTTTATGGCGTCTCTTCAGGAACGGTTACTAAACAGGACGTCTCATAATGCAGGAGAACTCACCTGTCAGCTGTTCCACACTGAAGAGATGATTCTGCCTTATAAGTCAGAGTCCTCCTCTCCTTTTCCCAAGTCCTAACGCAGCCCATGCTCCAATTAGAGGCCTGGACTCAAATATAACAATGACTTTAATAAAAGGTCATTTCAGCAGCATTATGTAAACCATTATTCCTGACTCCAGAGTTAAAATATGTAAAGAGAGATGGTGAGTCTGCATGCTGATGGTCTAGTTTTATTTAGCTTCATGCAAAGGATTCATCAGGATTCAAACCTCCACGGTAGATTTAAAGAGACAAATCATCTCTGAGGTTTTGCATGTGTGCGGATTCAGAAAACACTTCCACCTCTCTCTGCAGTTCGCCTCGTGTGTTTGGTATAACTCAAGCCTGGCTTCATGCCTTTTTTGAAGCTGTTGATTTATTTTGCCTGAGTCATGTGACCTGCTCTGGTGACATCATCATGTTGTGATTTCTTCTGCAAAGGTTTTGCAGCATCAACAGGAAACAGCGCCACCAAGTGTTCTTTGTTGCAGGATTCCTTTCTTTTGTAATATCAGTGTCTCTGTGTTCAGCATGAAGACTCTTCCTCTGCACGATAAATCCCGGCAGGTTTCTAAATATAAACCTGAAATGTGCAGCCTCTGAAGCCTCACAGAGACACCTGTGATGACCATCAGGAGACTCTGCTGAGTCACCCCTCTCTGACACTGTGATCAGCCTCCATCACCGACACGTCACACACTCATCTGCAGAACTATTTCTGAATCAGTAATCTCTCTCTGCTCATGACACGCTTCTCTCCCGCCTCAGTTTGCTCCTGACTTCCTGAAACACCTGAACGATCTGAATAAACGTGTGAGTTTGAGCTCCCAAACTGGACTACAGCGCTCATAAGAGGACCCTGAGGGGGTTCCAAATCCTCTCTTTGTGAAAAAAAGGATTTTGAATTTCATTTTCAGCCGTTTTAATTCTATTTAACATAATTACAGAGAGAGTTGATCCTCTTCACCGGGCCTGCAGAGACCAGGGTCAGACGGTGGTCTGTGAATGATGGTGCTTTGAAATATTTGGGAGCTCCTGGACTGGATGATAGTTCATGTGCTGTGTGACTGCAGGTCACTTTGTGGCCACACAAGGGCGACAGAGCTCCACAGATCATTGGTGTCAGAATCAGAAGGGCTTTAAATACCAAACCATACAGAGGGACAACTTTACACCCCTGACGCACCTGATAGGAGGAAATTATAAAACGGTCTGTGCGTTTAACCTCCTCATGTTTAGTATTTACAGCATAGGAGTGAGAAAAACAGTGTGACCAGCCTGTATCGACTGTGAGCTGTAGATATGGGAGCTAACGGTGGCTGTGATGAGCTTGTTCCAGTTGGATGTATTTGGCTTCAGCTCAAAAATCACTAAACATTTATTGGAGATCCATTAGCTGCTCTACAAACTCCCCGCGTTAATTGTTCACTGCCGGTGGTGTGGGTGTTGAGGCGCCCACATACGTTTCTTTATTTCTGTGCTCAGGTTGGTAATCTGAGCATCTGATGAGAAAACTGCACACATTTCCCTTTTTTTAAAGATGAGAACATTTATTAGAAAGCTGAACTATTAGTACGCTGATCTGATGCTGTGTTTGAGTTTCTTTGTGACTGAGGTTTTTAAGAAGTTCGATCGGATCCAGCAGAAAGTTTGTGGACACAATAAAACCAAAAACACGGACAGATCGAGGCAGAGAGACCAGACAACTCCTGGTTTCATAAAAAGGATCTTACTACTCTACATTAAGGCCTTTCTTCATCATTCCTTTAAAGTACCTACAGCTCATGCACGGAGGCTGTAGTCCTCAGAGCGGACAATGATACCTGCCAGGGGTGTGTCCAGACATTTTGGACTGGGGTGGCCAAACTAGGGTGTTAGGGGTGGCCTAGGTATCTAGCACAAACACGCACATATTATTAGCATTCACTCTCTCTGTCTTCATGGTCTACTTAAAGTCTCATACAGCTGTTATAATGTTAAGAAAGCTACGAGCCTGTTGTAACCATATCCTGTATAATAAATGGACATAGTATCTGTGACGTCACCCATCTGTTCCTGAAGCCCTCTCTTGAAGCTGATTGTCGGCGGGTGCCATATTGGAAATGTTGAACTCAACCTAACTTTTGTGGAGCTAGTGTGAGGTAAAGAGGCGGGCCTTTAGCCTCCTCGCTAACAACTACAGTGTTCCTGCCTGTCAATCAAATCAGCCACGCCCTTATTTGGGCAAAACTCGTACGTTTAATATCTTCAAAAATAACAAGTTA
This sequence comes from Notolabrus celidotus, assembly GCF_009762535.1. NCBI lineage: Eukaryota > Metazoa > Chordata > Actinopteri > Labriformes > Labridae > Notolabrus > Notolabrus celidotus. The sequence goes on from NC_048292.1 coordinate 20,484,542, forward strand.
TAATAAATTCCCTCAGTATAGTGTGTGCTGATAGAGAAATGAGATATTCAGACCTAAACTGTTTTTTGAACCAGGCTGTAAACATGTTTATTTCTGCTGTAAAGATAGGCTCGTTGAATGGGTGTGTATGTGGTTTCTGGTGTTTCTGCAGCCAGCCTCTAGTGGACACTTAAGGAACTGCAGTTTTAACACTTCAGCATTGGCTTCATATTTTAAGACTGGAGGTTGCCACTTGGATTTTGGGGTGGCCAATCAGATTCCAGGAGCTCTGGACAACAGCTTTTTTGCTACAGGTTGTTTAACACTGTGTTCCCAGTTTTTCTGCTCTATGCACCGTCCTGTCCTCTTAATAAAGACATCAAAAGCTCCCCCAGCAAGATCTTTTCATGAATTTATGATGCATCTACAGGAGGGGTTCAAAAACTTTGTGTACTTTCATCCATTAAGATCCCAAGAAATTTAAAAATAGGGCCCTGGTTTTAAACAATGCTAAAACACAGAAATCTGAGGCCTCCTTTCTTACGACATCCATTCAGCATACATTTTAATTTATTAGGTTCATAATGAATAAAACTGTTACTGCACATGATCTTCATAACTCAGAACAAACATGTGATTCAGTGTTTGATCAGCCCTCACATGCTGTATATGATGCGATACATGATTTTGCTTGTAGAGATAAACCAGAGAGCATAATTTTCTCCATCGTTATCAAGGATTTTGGACTTAAGTCAGATCCACACATCTTTCTCCAGGCCTCTACTCTAAACAGGATTATGTGTTTAAAAAAGCATGTAGAGATGAGAGATACACAAACTGTAGACACTCTTCTGCATATCTCTTGTGTTTTTAAAGACGGTTATTAGGAGTGATCTGTCAGCACGAGGACACCTGCTGCTTTGAGATGAATTCTCTCTTATCCTTGTCATGTGTCGTCATCAGATAATTATTCTGTTCTGTGATGATGCAAAATACAAAGCACATATGCACAGAAATAAAACACATAAAATATTAAACTTTAGAATACAGAAGTTCAACTTAAACAATTCATGCAAGTGATGTTTTTCTTTTAAAGGAAACATAAATAAATGAATAAAATGGATATACCAGAGAGTAAAAATAAATTATAGAAGAGAAAATGTACATTAAGGCACTTTACATTGTCCATTAAGTAGTGGAAGGAGTGCATTTACAGTTTCTATATGTATACACATACGAATGTATGAATATTATACACAGCAAACAATACCCAGACATATATGCAGAATGGCCTGAAAACTTAAAATAAGTAAGTAGATAAATCAGTAAATTAAATAATTAATGAGAACATAATAATAACAATAAAAAAATAAAAAATAATGATATTAATTGAATATAATAGATACATTAATAGAAAGTAAATAAAAACATTTAAAAAGAATAAACACAACATGTCATGAAAAGGGGTTAAATTCTCAAAGAATGATGAAGAAATAAATGTCTATGATGGAAAAGATGAAACTCTATATATACACCCAGCTTCACTGAGGCAGATCTCTGCTTTGTCCTGTAACATGCGTTATTTCTCTCAGAGTCAGAGCAACCTTTACGCTGCCTGAGGGTCAAAATCCAGAAGAAGCTTTTTCTGCAGACACTGCTGCACAGACCAAGTCTGATCTTTGTCCTTGGGAACTTTTTGTTGATCCTAAGACTCTGAAGGTGCATAAAGAGCACAAAGAGCTTCAGCTTTGTTTCCTCCTGTTGGAGCTTCTCAGTGCTGTGTGTAGATAAAGGAGGAGGTTGTTCAGTTAAAGCTGTGCAGGGCAGAAAGATGTGAGGGGATGTCTGAGCTGTGAGCTGCAGTAGCATGTGCGTCTGACAGGGGGCAGTGTTGGGCTGAGTTTGTGTTAAAAGAAAACTTGTGTGTGAGGTCAAACAATCAGTCAGCCGAGGTAAAAGGAAACAGATATCAGGTGTCAGTAATATTTCTTCACCTGAACCTTCATGACTTTCCTCAGAGGAGAAGGAATGCTTCACAGTTCAGGTGGATCATAATGCACAAATCATTCTCACCAATGTGGGCCTCAGAAATCCTCTCTCAGCCTTACTCTGCATCCCTGCTGCACGCCTCCACCTGTGGCACGACAGGTAAACACTGACGTCATAGTTTACAGAGCAAATGTTTCAGAACAATCAGAGCGGTCAGGTTTATTTTGCACACAGATTTGTGTTTCCAGGTTTTCTCCACATCATCCTGCTGGGCTGCAGAGTGAAACAGCTGGATCTGTTCAACCAGACTTAAAGGTCTGAGTCCATGGAGGATGTTTTTTGTAAGACCTCAATTTCAGGGCACCTCTCTGTGGCTCTTACTCTTACACGGCTCTGAAAGTGCTGCTCTTCCCTACGACAACATCAACAGGATGTGATCTGATCGTGATTTATTGATTTCAGTGGAATACTGATTCTGAATTTGGCGTTGAACTTGCTCCCGGGCAGGATGAACGCCCCTTTAGAGCCCTATGCATAGTAGGAAAGAAAGAAATAGAAAGAAAAGAAGAAGGAGGGTGGGGTGCAGAATCTGAGAACGAAAAGGCAGGAGAGGGTTTGCATTGGGATGGCGTGATTGAGGTGTGGTCCTGCTCCTGAAACTTTGCTATCATCACAAAAATAAAGACCAGTCTGCTTAATTCTCTTCCGTATCTTCTCCGACATTCTTGTTGACAAAGTTGATATCAGAGAAGTCCCGCCCCCACTTGATTTTGATTAGCCAAGGATGTAGAAGTGACATCACAAGCCTGACGGTGTTTCTGAAGTTGATCTGTGACCTGACACAAAATGATTTTTCGAGAATTGTTAGTGTGTTCAAAGCTTCCTGTAAATGAGCATGAATGTCCAGAATGTCTCAGGACATGATCCGAAAAAGTTAAAATTCATGCAAGCAAAGCTGTATTTAGTGTCTCTGTTGTGAGCTGTCTGATGAAAGTCCTCAAGTGATGTCACTTTAGTCAGTGTCAAACAAAAAAATGAAAATATCAGAGAGGAAAAATAAATGGTAGCAGAGAAAATGTTCATTAAGGCATTTTACATCATCCATAAAATAGTGCAAGGAGTGCTAATACAGATTATATACATACACACATTACAAAACTGCATGTATTTATATTATGCAAGACATACAATTCATATACCCTGAATTACTTGAAAACAACATTACATAATTGAATTGAAAATGGAAAATAAGTAAATAAATAAATAGAGGAGAGAAAAACAGAAATAATGTAATGTAATGTAAATAAAATAATTAATTATTAATGAATAAATTAACAATAAATGAACAGAGTTGAGAAAAAAATAAAAAATAATATAATAATTTAATATAATTAAATGTTCATACTAATAAATAACAAAACAAATAAGAAAGTTAATATTAATGTATAAATAGATAAATAAATAAATAGAGAAGCGAATAAATGAATAATAATAATAATGTAAATAAAATAAAATAGAAAAGCTAATATTAATAAATAAATAAGTAAGTAAGTAACTAAATAAATACAAAAGGTTAAAATAAAAACAATAATAAGTCTGTGCCTGTGGATGACAGATTTAAATTTAAGTTTTTTTTCTCACTACACCACTTCTGGCTTATTGCTAATCTTCACCGTATGCTGGCAGTATTATCAGTGAGCCAAAATCACTCAAATATCTGTGTGGTTTGTTGCATAGGCTGTATAAAATATGAACGTAGTATCCGTGACGTCACCCATCTGTTCCTTAGAGCTGTTTTGAAGCCAATCGATGGCGGCAGCCATATTGGAAATGCGGAACTCAATCAGGTAGAGGGTGACGTAGTGTGAGCCTCCTATCCAACAGCTATGTGTTGCCTAGGAGTCACGTCAGTCGTGTCCTTATTTGGGCAAAAACTCGGAATCTTTATATCTTCTGAGCTGTCACCTTAGAAAAAAATTCACCCCCTGTACAGTGTGTGCCGATAGAGAGATTATCTTCGTAGGGCCAAGCCATTTTTTGAACCAGGCTGTAAACATGTTTATTAATGCTGCAAAGATTGTCTTTTTCCCATTCATGTCTATGTGGTTTCGGGTGTTTCTGCAGCCAGCCTCAAGCGGATTCTCAATGTATTGCAGTTTATAACACTTCCACATGGGCTTCATTGTTTGAGACCAGAGGTTGCCGCTTGGTTTGTTGGTAATCCTGTTGCATTGTGGGAAATGTAGGCAGCATATTTTGACGAGGAAGAATAAAGCATGCACTGAAAGAAAAGACCTCTCTTGTGCATTGGATTGATGTCGGGTCAGGTGTGTTGTAGTGATTCATGCTGAATCTTTTCGGGTTGCAGCGGTGAACACGTTCGAGGTCGAGGATGGAAGAAGAAGTTTAATTCTGCATTCTAAATCTGTCGACCTTCGCTAATGAACTTTTGCTCCTTTATTTATTCTGCTGAACGTGAAACATGAGAGCTAACAGATTGTTTTCTCCTCTTCTCTTTCCATGTTCATCCCTTCACCTGCTTCACATCAACAGGTAAGATTTTTTTTCTTTATCTTCCTGTTTGCTGTTTTGTTTCTTCACAGCTGATTCTGCTTGCAGCTCCTGCAGGTGCTCAGAGTTCAGTTTGTTTCTGAGTCTTTGCAGTCCTGTGTGTGTTTTAGTTGTGTGGGAGTGCTCTGCTTTGAAGCCGTCACCCCGGTCTGTAACTAAAGGGATATTCCCCCCATGTTTATTCATTGCATAAGTCGTGAACCGGAGCTGCCCCCCTTCTTTGAGACACAATCCATCTCTGAGCGTCGGCCTGAAAGTCACGCTGCGTCTCTGCTGTCACATCTCAAGGTTCAACGTCACTTCTCTGAGTAAACACGAGCTGGGTGTGAGTGTGTGTGTGAACTGAGCTGATGGTGGGACATCTTGATGGACGAACGGGTGGATTGGACCCGTCACTTTGTCGTCTCCTCTCACTCCGTCCATCACCGCAGCGTGTGTCCTCCTTTGTCTTCGTTTGTCTCTCTGTCACAGATTCTCTTTGCTGCTTCTTCCTCTCTGTTTAGTATGCAAACAATGTGTGTGTGTGTGTGTGTGTGTGTGTGTGTGTGTGTGTGTGTGTGTGTGTGTGTGTGTGTGTGTGTGTGTGCACCATCACCATCATTCGTCCATGTGTGTGTACAAATATAGTATGTGTGGAGATGGGTAGCCATGACAACAGCAGTCTGAAGTGCGAGTGCTTGTGGCAGCAGAGCGCAGTGCCCTCTCTGTTTCTCTCTGCAGATCTCTCTCTCCTCTCCACCGGTACTCTGCATTCACGTTCTGTCCGTTTGCAGATCATCTGCAGTCCGTCCCACTCAAGGTCAGAGTTCTCCTGCAGGTGTTCTAGTCCAGCTTCATCCGGCAGGTTTCCTGTTTGCTGGATCGAACACAGATCTGTTTAATGATCGTGGAGGGTGGAAGCATTCACAGAAGCTTCAGTGTCCTGCAAGACTAGAGATGAACTGGTCCAGCTCCGTGCTCTCTCGTCCATGCTGCAACACGGACGAGAGAGCATGGAGCTGGACCTCCGGAGTCACAGACCAAGGTTTTCCCGCTGTAAGGGGCTCTGACCTTCCGATCAGATCCGGTGCTGTGACGGATTGGAGACGGATAATAATTTACAGATTAATAACTTTGGTCTCCTCTGAATCCAGAAAACAAACATGGCGGCGGTTTATTTCCAGTGTTGAGGTGACATCACGGTGTGTATTATTTATAACTCTCTGATAGTGACACAGAAACGTGAGGCAAACAGACATTTAAATGTATGCCCTCTTTCAAACTCCGCTCCATGTGTACTTTCATGTTCCCGTCAGTGTCTGTTCTCCCTGCAGCTCCTCGTGCTGCACTCAGTCACCATGATGGCATGTTGGCCTGCACACAATGAGCCTGTGTAGTCACACAGGAGCCTGCAGCAGCAGCAGCTGAAGCATCATGGGAGCTTTTTTTGTCAAAATGTCAGCTGAGTCGCTGAGTTTGAGTATCCCTCAGCTTCTTTCTGCAACAAACTGACCCAGTTTGGCTCTGCTGCTGCCGTCAATGTCAAGAGTGTGTGTGAAAGAAAGGGAGTGAGCTAACAGAGCTAACAGAGCTAACAGAGCAGACCAATACCAGGCAAGCTCAGGAGAGCTGCAGAGACAGGCAGCTGCAGCAGGTAAACATCTCTCTCTCTCTCTCTCTCTCTCTCTCTCTCTCTCTCTCTCTCTCTCTCTCTCTCTCTCTCTCTCTCTCTCTCTCTCTCTCTCTCTCTCTCTCTCTCTCTCTCTCTGTGTCCTGTTTTTCCCAGCATGCACTTTGTTCATGGCGAGCTCTGGACGCGTCTTGACTTCATATTCTGCTGTTTAGTTTCCTGTTTGATATTCATCCTCAGAGCGAGAGCTGCAGGAAACAGAGAGATGAAAACAGAGATCTCTGGATCTGAAGATTTCATGAAGAGATGTTCCGATTTCCTTTATTTTTACCTAATTTAGAGGTTGTTGCAGAGTTTGTTTGAGACAAATGTTGATTTGAACATGACATAACTGATGCATAACTTCATCAGCAGCAATTTTCATATTTAGCATTACTGATAATTAACTTTTTGAGCTTCTATCTGCAGATTCTGGTTTTGCAGGTTTTGGAAATACAAACATTATCCCGCTTATTACCGGCTACTAACTTAAGATAGAAACACGTTGGTAAAAACGTTGATTAAAGATTATTTTATTGATCTAAATGATTTATGTTCACAGTTTTTAAAAATAGTCCCAGTGATTCCTCGTCAGTTAGTGTTCCATGGTGATGGATTCTTATCTGCCTGTTGCGGTGGATTTTAACATGAAACTGTCCTCATTCAGCTCTCCTTCTTCTCTGAGCTCTGCGGTTCACACACCTTTAAAAATAAACAAATGTCACAACTTTGAACCCTGCTGCTATCATCACCACCGCTCATGGTTTAAGTTTCTTTGTAGAGATCGTTAACCTAAAGTTTCTCTCCACCTCTCGCTGGACAGGATCCAATATGAAAATGTCCGTATCCTGCTGATTTAGCATGCTAACTGAAGCTAGCCACATTGTTTTGATGCTAATGGAAGCTAACGGTTTTACCTCACCTTACGGTCTATGGTGTCAATGAGCAGAAGCTAAATGTGTCTGAACTCTTTTCCATTGATTGCTTTGACATGACGTGTGGTCAGTTTGTCTCTGGTGTTGATCATGTTAGTGACAGTTAATAACTCTCGTCAAGGGGTTTTGACCAATCAGAATCAAGCCGGAAGATCACTAAGAGAGCCGGGTAACTTCCAATAACTTGTTGGAGCTCAGCCAAATACTCCAGGAGTGACGTGAAGCTGGTAACGTTCGAGTACTCGATGCTGAAAGTCTGCTTTGCACGTTTTTGTCAATGAAAAGAGGAAAGCTTGTGTTTTAGTGTTTTTAAAGTTATTTATGTCATCTTTTTTTGCTGTAGAGCTGTTGGCAGAGACAGACATGTTAGAAACACTCCTCAGAGATACAATTATCAAACATCCAAAGTCAAACACTGTCGCCTCTTTCAAGAGGAGAGAATCTTTGTTTTTCAGGCTGCAGACTCAAAATAGCAGTCTTTATCAGCCTGTTGGAAATAGTTTGAATGCTGACAGCTCAGAGAAACACTGTGACACTATCAGACACACACATGCACACACACCCAGCAGTTTACCAGACCGCAGGGCCTACACACATATTCAGACTGTTACCCAGGGGGCTTTGCTGTCCATCGGACCATTACGAGGACATAGAAGTTCCTCCAATCATTCCTCCTGTTGGTACGGACACAAACACGCATCCAGCCCTCAGCGTGTCCCTGTGTTTTAGAGAGAGCGTCTGCAGCAGGAAGGTCAGTGGTGTGAAGACTTGAACTAAGCTGGAGGACAGTCAGCTTCCTCCGGGTGAATAACGCAGAGACGGATCCAAAGTGACCCACTGCCAGCCTACATTTCATCTCAGCATCGTAATGATGTCATACATCAGGCTGACACTCTTCAAGGAGTTCCTTTATGAGCTCCACTCCACGTGATGTGGCGCTCGTCCACACGCCAACATCTCTGACTCTCATCTGTACAATTATCTCGGCTGCAGTGTGCACACTGAGGACGCTAAAACTTTTACTTCCTGTCTTTATCAGGAGCATCACACTAATACATGAAGCCAGCTGTTTGTTTATTTATTGATATAAGGGAACATACTCTATAAGTTACTAATCAGAATTCTGCTTCACATGGTAGAAAGTTTGGATCACAGCCTCTGATTGGTTAAGAGACTCCACACCAGGAAGTGACTGAGTTAGCAGCTATGTGTGCAGAAGAGCTGCAGAGATGGCTTCACGTGGAGGATGCATGAAAGGCTGAATTCACTGAAACACAATCATGCAACTTCCCTGAGGGACCAGTGTTGCCAACTCCTCAGTGAGGAAAGTAGCTATTGGCTGTCCTAGAAGTCGCTAAATGACGTCATCATTTCATTTGCATAATTTGAATTGTAATGGTAACATTGAGGGAGAGACAAAAAGAGGTTAAAAAAAAACCTAAATGTGTTTAGAACTACACGTAGGAGCGTACAACAAATCAAAGTAAAACATGACATTTTTCAACCAGAATATTTTCTACATGTTTATTGTATACAATCTACATTAACAATCTAAATGGACCAAAAAGAGAGAGTAGGCGGGATCAGCCAGCGGTTTCTTCGTACATGCATGACATATTTGCAGTCTGGATGCTGAGGGATGAGCGCCTCCTGCTCTGAATGCAGCTTGGAGGGACTCACAGCAGCATCCACTGCTCGTTGAGTATTGTAAGAATGATACATGCTTTCACGTCAGTCTCCAAAAGTTTCCATTTAACACCAGAAAAAGTCGCTAGTCATTTTTTTTGTCGCTAAGTTGGCTTTGAGGCTCTGACTTTAAGAGCTCTGAAAATAAAGTTTGATTGTTTATTTTTAACTGCACCACACAGCTTGGTGTCGTGCACTTAACATCGTGATGTAATCAGGAATGCAGGGATGTCATTATGGGATAAGGTTAGCATTTGCATCCGTGCATGGATTAAAAAAGTTTGCATCTTCTCGTAAAGTGAGGAACTGTTGAAGCATACTCTTCATATTCTGATTATTGTTGTAAGATCAGGGATTGAAAATGCACTTATTGTGTGATGAAACTGTAGAGATGCAACAACGTGACAAGAACTGAAACAAAAATCCTAAAGGCTGTAACAGTGGCTGCTGCAAAACAAACCTGTGCAGTTTTGAGCTTGAGCTGTGTGACTAAAGGCTAAAACTTGTGTCCTAACTTTAACAGTGCTTTTGCCTGCAGAAGAATTTCTGCAAAAGAGGTCAGGAGAGCAGTTATGAGAGCACAGCAGGAAATATTTGGGGGTTATAGTTGCAAGCAATTGTGCAAAGGTGATGATGTTATCCTGCAACCAGTGCGATCTCCGTGCACGCAATGAATCTGTTCTTACTCCTTTCTGCATGCCATTTTGTTCTTTCAACATGTTTGTTGCTACTGTGAAAACGTGCATGAAAAAACAGTAATTTGTCTGCCTTACTAGATAATATGAAAACATTTCCCTGTGATCTCAGCGGTGTTCTTTTCATGCTCTGCAGACCCACCCTGCTGTTCGACAGGGGAAACTTCCGGCTTAACTTTAGACTCGTCGGTGAGAGAAATAATATTTGGACATTTTCAGAGCAGGCTGTCCAGAGATCTTCAGGAGTGCACAAGTGAAAGCGTCTGAGCTAACTGGGAGGTAGAGCCCAGCATTTGTCGGGGAGATATCTACTAAAGCTTCACAGGACTAACATCACTCCCCCAAGCTTTAATTAATGACTGAGTTAGCATGCTGAGTGCCTCAACCCGAACACATGTCATGGCTTCTTCTGTGTCTCTAAGACTTCAGAGACATGTCAATGCGGGGCTGTGCAGGTTGTTGTTCAGACTGATGTGTGTCAGCATTAATGCAGACCTCCACGAGTCTCGATAAGAAGCAGCAGATAGCAGAGCGGAGAGTTCAGCGTTTCCCTCTGAAGGTGATAAAGACTCGCCTGAGCAGAGACTCTGAGCAGGGCTGGAAACATCCTCTGCAATACTGACAGAGAAAAGTGTGAGGAGGAGAAACGCGGAGATGCAGGAGGGGATTCGGTGATGCCTCAACTCTCTCTCACACACTCTCACACACAGAGCCAGGAGTGTGTTAATCTGTGTGTTCAAAGCCGGCCCAGCAGAGAGCAGAGCATCTGCCGGCTGACTCCCCTCAGACTGCTGAATCACCTCTGTGTCACAGAGTTACAGAGAAACCTCCGTGCTTCCTCTCTAACTCTGAATCTGTTCATCTCACTCCGTACAAATTCACTTTTTAATACCTCACAGCTCCTCCGGCTCCAATCCAAACGCTTCACCTTCACCTCCAATTGACACGGACGTATCTTCCTCTCTTCCTCTCTGCTGCTGAACGCCAGCTCAGCCTGGGAGACGATTCAGCTGAATTACTTCATCACACTCGCTCATACATGCAAACCTGCGAGAGATTCAGCGTTTAAAGCTTGCCAGGCTCTCACACTGGCTTAACACTCTCCCTCTTCTTCAGGCTTTGTGTATCTAACACACTGTGCAACAAGGAGACATGGGAACAGGCATTGAAGGACAGAGATACCTTAAAGAGAGCTCTATTATCCACCTTACCAACAAAACAAAGGGATATTACAACTCAGCACTATATATCAAACATGATGATTGTCGGGATCTGTCTGATGGTCATTTATTTTAGGTAAAGCTGAACAGCTGTGTTACATTTCCCTCAGTGGGGACTGATGGAGTGTTTCTGATTCCCGATAAAATACTTGATCAGCGCTGCAACAGCTTTTATTTTTAACTCTAATTTAACAGATCTATTATTATTGTTATTATTACTATTATTACTATTATTATTATTATTATTATTATTATTATTATTATTATTATTATTATTATTATTATTATTATTGCTGTAACTATTATTATTGTTATTATTATTGTTATTGTTATTGCTTTAATAATAATAATAATAATAATTATTATTATTATTATTATTATTATTATTGCTATTATTATTATTATTATTATTACTATATATCAGTACAATTATTGTTATACATTATATATTTATTATTATTGTTATATATTATACATTATTTTTATTACTGTTATTGTAATTATTGTTAGTATATTTTGATTCATTATCTGAACGCCTTTTAGCCCAAATTAAACTTGACACAGATTTTGTAAAGTAAGAAATATTAATGAAATCTCTCAACTGAACTCAGTCACTACTATAAGATTTATCATGATTATTTTAGGAGGTTATTATATATATATATTTATATTTATTTATGTTTTTTTTATGTATATACACATTATATAATCTGTGTTAGTTAATCCCTGTTTAAACGATAGGGCTGAGGATGTCACAGTGCTCAGTCATCACGTTACACTCGTCTGTTTCCCGCCAGAAAAACAAAACAAAACATCATCATCTCATTACAGCCGAGACAGCAGCACCTTAATCTGTCCTTTATTTAGTGATTGAGTTTAACATACACACACACACACACACACACACACACACACACACACACACACACACACACACACACACTGCTCACAGTGGAGGTAATCATTTTCCTCTCCTTCCCCTCCTTCATTATCTCATCCCTTTCTCCTCTCCTCCGCCAGTTTGTCCCTTCAGCCCGGGCCACGATTTCTCCTCCTCAATTAGAGTGAGGTTTAATGAACATGTCCGGCCAATATGATTACATAATTAACTCTTCATTAGCTGAGCAGAGGAGGGGTACAGCAGCTTATTGGCTGCTGTTCATCCAGGAGGAAGACAGGAGCTGTGTTTAAGAAAGAGAGGGGTGAGTCCTGCTGACGGCGACGGATAAAAGCTGCTGAATGGAGCGTTCACAAACATCAACACAAACACTGTCAGCTGATAGTTCAGAAATACTTTAAAATGAATGGAATGACTGTTAATGTGAGCAGAGTTTTATCTGAAGATGACAGCTGTGAAAGCAAGCTGCTGTCAGGAGATTAAATTCCAAATGCTGCATGCAAAATAATCTACAGCAGATAAGATCAATATTTAAAATTGTAATCTTGATACACATTTATTTTTTAATCCCCTGAATGTTTTTATCCTTTTAAACTCCCCACAGAGAGATGTGCACACAAACTTTGTTTATAAGTGTAAGTTTTTATTGGTTTGAGATCATCTGCAAAAAATCTGAGCATCCTGAATTTAAAGCTCCAGTAGGGAGTTTTTGCTTATAATGGAACATTCATTCAGAGTGTTCCCTACCTGTGAACTATAAAAGCAAACAAGACCATCAGGGACAAGATTAATTATCACTACCACACAGACTAGGCCAACATTACTCAGACATGCAGGACTCTCTGTTTTGTCCACAGGGGGCGCCAACAGGGCTACAAACCAAGGAGCTTTTAGTGTCGCCTCGAACACAGACTCCATCACTTCACATTTCCTTGTCTTGTCTCAGTGGCTTCAGAGTTATGTAACAAAGCTGCAAGGAGACATTTGTAAACAAAGACATGCTGAAAGTCAAAGACGCTTCATCACTGTAGAGTTAAAACATAGAAATCTTTTTCAGCGTGAGGTCAATACCCGAAACAATCACTGAAAATCTTGCAAAGTGCTCATGCAGTCCTCGGGATGGGGATTGTTGACGTTTGTTGATACCGTTATCGACCTGAGTCCTTATAATTCTAACAATTTCTGTTATTTAGGGAAAGACAGGATGAAAATGTTTGAAAAGCCTTCAACACACAGCTGATGAGACAGGAACCTCTTCACCTTAACATGTTACAACACCCAACGTTCATTTTACCGACTGTCCTTGAACACATCATGATTTACTCTTATGTCACCTCGTTTAGTTTGCTAAATAAACTCCTACAAACATTATTTCGGTCAATTATTTTTCCACTGTAATAATACCAATTGGCGTTGTATTATATATCGGAAAGCCTGATTAGTCACCTTTACAACAAGGTACAACTTATAAGGATTGTGCATTATTTGAATGAGCAACACAGCTGAACGAAAAATGTGACAAAATTCCCTGAATACCAACAGGTGAATACTGCAGGGGATTAGGGTGCATTATTTGGGGCGCTACCCACACGTTCAGCTGTGAACGTTCTCTTCACTTTTAAGGCGTTTAGCTTTCATACAGCAGCAGGAGGAGCGGCCAGAGTTTAAGTTTTTAGGTCCCGTCAGTTGAATCTTCTGCATTTTGGTTTGATTTGATGTACGATGCTGAAGTGCTCGGACATGTAGATTGTGTCCTTCTTGAAAGGAATTATTTATTTATTTATAAACTGCATTTATCTCATCCTCCTTATGTTTGACTTTGATGAAACGTAGCCAAACTTTAAACCTCTGTGCACACTCAGCTGTTTGTGACGTTTGTGAGTTGGGTTTATATTCTGAAAATTCTTTAACCTTTTTAATTCAGGTGTTAAAGTAGTTAACAGAACTTTTCATGGGAGTAGCTTTTTGTGGACAAAGAAGCTTCAATAATATGGATCTGTATACATCTTTACACGTCAGGGCTCCATCTTTAGATCGTGTTAATGGAGAGAAGTATTGATAAGAGTATTGATCGTATCAATATCGATACCCGTCCCTGGTAAAGAGAAAGTTTTGTGTCAGTGGAGAGCTGATCTGCCTTCAGCCTTCATCATGTTACTGAGAGCAGCTGGAAAAGGCAGCGGCATGACGGACACGCTCTGTCATCCGGCCTGACATCTGTGTGAGTGTGTGTGCGTGTGCGTGTGTGTGTGTGTGTGCATCTCAGAGTTGGTGACCTTATGTATGATTTGTGTCATGCACTCTCTCTCTCTCTCTCTCTCTCTCTCTCTCTCTCTCTCTCTCTCTCTCTCTCTCTCTCTCTCTCTCTCTCTCTCTCTCTCTCTCTCTCTGTGTGTGTGTGTGCGTGTGTGCGTGTGTGTGTGTGCCTCAGAGGAAGGTGAAGCTCAGTGATGATCCGTCAGCCTGGCGGACACACTCTCCCCCCCCCGTCCTCCCGTATCTAACCATGTGTCATTTTACATCACAGCACAGATCCAGCGCGGTGATCATGTCCCTGTCTGTCCTTGTGTGTGTGTGTGTGTGTGTGTGTGTGTGTGTGTGTGTGTGTTGTATTGTGCTCGGTCAGCTGAGTGCCCTCTTGTGACTGGGATGGTGGGGGAGGCCTCGCGGTCTCTGAGCTCTTCACAAATGTAGAAAAGATTTCTCGTCGGTCTCAGGAGGCACAAACAAATGTTTCACGAGTACCAGCGAGAGTGCTCCAGTTCTCATCCCGCCTGCAGCTCACACACTGACGCCGGGTTAGCTGCATCATGCTAGCATTCATGTAGAGGATGTTGAGTTTTTAGATGTTGCAGGAAGCTGCAGAGCTTTAGTGTTGTCCTTTTTTGCAGCCATCCAAGAGCTAAAGGAGACGGCTTTGTTTGACTCTGAAAGGTTTTCAGAGCCGGAGGATCTAAACACATGAGCTCGTTGTCCTCAGTAGACAAAAAAAGTGCAAGACTAAATCCCTCTAATGCAGACTCACTGTTAGCTCTACAACACAAAGAATCGAACATGTTAAACTGTAGCACAAAAACTGCTGATGAATTAAAATGAAAACACAAAATAAGCAGGAGAACGGGAGATTTCTTATTTTAACATCCTTCTGATCGGGCTTTAAGTTCTGCTGAAATACTGTAGACTGAAGAAAAAATGTTCTCCTCAGACTCTTTCCAAACAGAGCAGGTCTAGACTGTACTCTATGTTCTATTATTAACAAAGACACAACATCAAGACAGGATAAGATGCAGTCCCACCTTACAGACAGGACTCAGTCTGATCTCATCTTAATCCACCATGAGCAGAGCACTTTGCAGCATTTAGCAAGTTACAGTGGCAAGGACAAACTTCCTTTAGAAGGCAGAAATCTCCAACAGGACCAGACTCATGTCAGACACACATCTGCTGAGACCGTGTTGGAGAGAGGGATAGAGAGAGATGAAGAGAGAGAGAGATGATAGTGGTGAGACAGATAGTAGTAGTTGTAGCAGCTGGAGTCTGGCACGTCCACAGCAGCAGAGATCCAGAGGAACCTACGAGACAAGGGAGCTCAGGGACTCCAGAAAAGTCTATGGTTAGTAACTTTAACGGCACAGGGAGAGTTAAAGTAAGAGACAGGCAGACAGAGGGAAAGACAGGATCCCAGTGTGTCAGTCTAAGCCTATAGCAGCATAACTAAGAGCAGGTTCAAGCCTGAGCCAGCTCGAACTATAAGCTTTATCAAAAATACATAACGGAATACATTTGAAGCTATACATTATGACTAATGGTTATAATTGAGCTTCTTGTAGGGCGTCAGGTTTTTCCTGTTTTATATTGAAGGATTGTTAAAAATGAAACAAAGTGCTGATGCAGTGAGAGCAGTGAGAGCCTGGAGCAGTGTGTTTGCTCCTTTGGGAAATGCGTGCAGCAGAAACAACATTTTACCGAGCAAAGTGCTAAAATACTCTAAATTGGTCGACGATCTGCTTTAAACCTCCGTATTAGACTAAAGACTTCACTTCACAGCTGCTTTAAACTCTTTAAGAAGTTGCATCACATTAATAAAATGAATTTGCAGCTCCTGGAGCCCGCAGAGATGGGAGGTGTTTCTGAATTCCTCGGTGGACTCGTGCAGACGAATGTGTGGCTCAGATCCTCCCTACTCGAGACGCAGGCGGGTTTAAAAACACTGAAGCAAACCTCCCAGGATGCTGCAGGAGAGCCAAGGCTGGGGGTTCAGGCAGAATCAGAAGAGTGGTTCCTGCAGAGAGACGGAGCAACAACCTCTCAGAGTTTACAGACATTCAAGCATGATCAGGATGAAGATGATCTGCTGTTTCATTTCATGCAAGGTCATCGTCAGAGCTGAGAAGACTTCATGTTTGCATGAGTGATGATCAGCACTGATGTTTAATGCTTCAGGTCAGAGTCACGACCTCTGACCTTTGAGAGGAAACATGAAGAGCCCCACAGTCTCCTTCTCCTGAGGCCACACTCTTAAAAACAGACTCCATGCACCTGAATCTTCCTCTCCATGAAGTCCTGTTGTTATTCTGCGTTTGCACAAATGATTGAAGCTTCCAGTCCTCCTGAGAGGACAGATGGCGTCTGTCCTTTTTGTGCTATAGAGTACATTTTGTTTATTTCTTCTCATAAAGTGTCATGCATGAACGGACACCGACTGAAACATTTTGGATGAAATGCAAAGCAGACACACGAAGGCTTGAGATGAATCTGAAACACACAGTGATTGCACACAGTTTGTTTCGTGCAGATCAACATATATTTTCACAAACATGTGGTTCTGATATTTAAATTAGAATCCTTTATTCTAAAGTCTGAGTTCAGGGTTTGAGCTGCGTTTCCTGGCACAGAGAGTAGATCTGTGCACACGCTTACGGGACACGTCTCAGCATGAATTTCACGGCAGGAGAGCTTGTTTGTGAGTCTGAATACGTTTAACTTAAACATCATGAAAGCTGCGAGTGTCACATCACTGAACGGCTCGAACATCATCTATAAACACACATGAATGAGAGGAAGGGTTTATCTCTAGACAGCCTGCAGCATCGTCATCATCACTGATGAGCAGATTCATTATCACAGCCACTTTGCAGGACTGTAATCCCCATCCTCACTCTCTCTTCCCCTCCTCTCTTCCTCTGCAGAGCCGCCAAACTGCTGCTCTCTGAGCCGCTCACTTCATCTGCAGGAAAGTGTTGTGAATCCTTTTGTACACACCGGCGGATTCTGCCTTTGTTGCCAGGCAACACAAAGGACGTGTCAGAGGTTGCTGTCGTTTTTTTTCACGGCGCCGTGAGGACGGATGTAGATACAGTGAACTTGTTGGCTGCCAATTAGCCGTCATCAGTTCAGTGCTCTCATGACAGGGGGGGATTTATCTGCCAGGTGACTCAGGGGCAGAGGTGAGCAGCTGAGCCTCCCACTGTTTGTGTGTGAGTGATTGTTGGAGCGCCATGTGAGGAGAGGTAAACCCGTGCAGTTGGTTTGCACCATAACAACTCTCAGGGTGCATAAGAGTGTGCTGAAGTGCTGGAATCAGGTTTAATGTCAGGTTAACATGTAAGATATTTTCTGGTGTTTTGGTGCAAAAATAATAAACTCATAAGAAGAATGAAGGTATGAAGATCTGAAACAGCAGCACGCAGTTTAATAGACTCGGATAAATAACAGTTCAATGTTTTAAGGCATGTTTCGACCGGTGGACCCAGGGTCTAAATTTAGTCCAGGGGTAGATGATCTCCCCCCTAAAAAGTCCCTGCTAGAGGGGTAGTACTTTTCAAAGGTCCCAAGACTTTTGGGGGGCAGGGCCTGCAATGCTGAACGTGTCTGATTGGTAGATTAACTGCAGTGTTTTTATTCCGCCCGCCGTCCACAATAACATCACACACACATCTGTGATTCACTTGATTTCTCTTTCTTTCATTAGTTTTTATTTGTTCTATCTTTTTTGTATGTGTGTACTTTTCAAAGAAGAAGCTGTGATTCACTTGATTTAGCAGCTTGTAACAGTACAGTGAATGTGTCTCTCACCGTGTTACGGTTTTAAAAGTGACCCTGTAAACTGGAGACCTTCAGCTGAACGTGTCAGTGTTTGTGGAGTTTACACAGCTGTTGAAACACAGAGGGAGTTCCTGGGAAAGCAAACTAGTTTAGTTTTTATTAAGATTTCAAAATATCCTCATCAGATATTTAATGATCGTCTAAAGACGTTTATGAGGGATGCATCTGGCTGAGAGTCTCCAGTTAACAGGGTCGCTGTTTAAACCAAAACACCGGCAAATCTCTGCCACTGCTTTTTGAGTGAAAAACTATTTTAAAGTTGTGTTGAAACGTCTTTGCTACTCGCGCTTATCTCCTCTCACGTGTTGATTCAGTGAATCCATCTGTGACGAAATATAGCACCATCTAAAACAACGCAAGCTCAGTCTCTTAATGCTAACAGGCTAACTGATGTGTTGCTCATAATGATACCTTCCTGTCCGTCTGCACAGGAACCTTTTAGTTCAGGGTAAAGTAGTTCTTGGGGCTAAAAGACCCCGGAACTCCTGTGCGAAATGCACCTCCATATGCACATGTGGAATGTGCAAGATGCATGCTCAAAAATATACTGTACAAAGTTTAGAAACAGTCGAGTTAACTTAATTTATATTCCACATTTAAGACAGCCCAGGTTTAAAAAAGTCCCAGTACATTTAAACTCTCTGAAGCTCTACCTTTGGAACAGTTTGTTTATTTACTTACAGACGTATTGCTCTCATGTTTCAGCGATAGTGTCACCTCAGAAGTACTCGCTCACCGAGTCGAGAGACGAGGGTGAACTGGAGAATAAATGGAGTTCAATCTTTGAGAACAGTCGTGTATTTCTCCACAGCTCTGCAGAGCCTTCGTCAAATCTGACAACATAATCCTGACCGTTGTAAAGTGTTGTCATCGGGGTTACTGCGGTGCTGGGTTTGCGTTCTTTGGAATTTGAAATGTGGCGACCTCCGACATGTAAAGCTGCAGATAACCGGTCGTTCGGCTCAGTTTACTGAGACTCAGAGTTTTGGACGTCACAGTGAACTATCAGAGACCCTTTTGTTGTTTGGAAACAGGCTGTAACTTCTGTGTAATTACACTTGTTCACTTCAGTTCGTTTAAGCTTCATGAGAAGGCTTTACTCGTCTCCCACTCTTGTCTCTTCCAAAGTGTGCAATCCTTTAAATCAGCGCCAACAGTAGACACTCGTGTAGTTCAAAGTGTTTTCATAGGAACATGCAAATGTTTAGTGTTACTTTAGAATTAAAGTTTACAGAACTGGATTGCACAAAATAAGCAGCAATGATAAGTTATTGAATCAGTTGTGCAACCGTACAGCCACACAATGACACATTATTCACAGCCTGAGTTATGAGGGCAACATGAAAGGTACAGACTCACCCCTCCCTGCTCCCAAAACTAAGCTCCAAATTATAATTCAAGCATAAAAAGTAAAGTCTAATCAGGGCGATTCAAAGCCAGAACAAAAACCAAAAGATTATCCGTCAAAACTTCAGGCTGACCCAAAGTGACCCAAACAGAGCAGGTCTAGACCGTACTCTATGTTCTATTAACAAAGACCCAACATCAAGACAGGATAAGATCCAGTCCCATTTTACAGACAGGACTCAGTCTGATCTCATCTTAATCCACCATGAGCAGAGCACTTTGCAGCATTTAGCAAGTTACAGTGGCAAGGACAAACTTCCTTTAACAGGCAGAAACCTCCAGCAGGACCAGACTCATGTTAGACACGCATCTGCTGAGACCGTGTTGGAGAGAGGGATAGAGGGAGATGAAGAGAGAGAGAGATGATAGTGGTTAGACGGATAGTAGTAGTTGTAGCAGCTGGAGTCTGGCACGTCCACAGCAGCAGAGATCCAGAGGAACCTACGAGACAAGGGAGCTCAGGGACTCCAGAAAGGTCTATGGTTAGTAACTTTAATGGGACAGGAATAATTAAAGTGAGAGACAGGCAGAGAGAGGAGAGAGAGGGTGACACAGGATCCCAGTGTGTCAGTCTAAGCCTATAGCAGCATATCTAACAGCTGGTCCAAGCCTGATCCAGCTCTAACTATAGCTATGAGACTAGGACTTTTACATCCTCTGAACATCCTTCCACTCTAGGTGGTCGTCTTACCTCCTCACGTGTGTTCATTAGCACATTCAAAAGCCTGGACAACTTCTGCTTATCAAATATCACCGTTTACTCCAGGTTTTATTGAACTAAGCTGCGTTTTCCTCTCTCAGGCAAAGAACCAATTTAAAAATCCTCCGTCCTCCCTGGCCAGCAAATTAATTCTTGTGAATATCCTTTACTCTCATTTGCTGCGGCCGCACATTCAGCAGCTGGTAATCACGTCTGTCAGGAGGAAGAGAGTCCGGTTTTGTCCGGACGTGTCCTTGCAGGTAGTGACGTGCACAGAAATTTTAAGCGTTCTTATATTTGCTGATTTTCAAAGTGAATTTTATCAAGTTTAAGTTGCTTTTTGTTCAGTTCCCTGCTGACAAGTGGAATTTTCTGTCCTGGAGAGGACAGACATTTAGAGCAGACTTTCCTCTGACTGATAAAAACTAGAAGCAGTAGTCAGATGAGGAAGTCTTATTCTGTTTTGAAGTTCTTTTAAATCATCTCATCTGATTTCATATAAGATATTAAACAGCTCAACCTAACTTCTGTGGAGCTAGTGTGAGGTAAAAAGGCGGGTCTTTAGCCACCTCGCTAACAGCTACAGTGTTCCCGCGTGTCTATCTAGTCAGCCACGCCCTTATTTGGGCAAAACTCATAACTTTAATATCTTCAAAAAATAACGAGTTATAATAAATTGCCCCCGTACAGTGTGTGCTGATAGAGAAATGAGCTATTCAGACCTAAACTGTTTTTTGAACCAGGCTGCAAACATGTTTATTTTTGCTGTAAAGATCGTCTCTTTGAATGGGTGTGTATGTGGTTTCTGTTGGTTCTGCAGCCAGCCTCAAGTGGACACCTGAGGAACTGCAGTTTTTAGCACTTCAGCATTGGCTTAAAGTCTTGCGTTCAGATGTTGCTGCTTGTTTCCAGATTCCAGCAGTGTCAGCTGTTTAATGTCTCTATTGCATTGATAACCATCATCTTAAAATCAGCATCTAAGCTCCGCCTCTGTTGGTATATAGCCCTGCCTACTTTTGGTGGATAGCTCCGCCTACCTTTGGGTCTCTGTGTTCTGGACGATCACCTGTCTTTCATCCCTCTGCTGCTGGGGTTGTGGCTGGCCTCTAAACCTCTAAACTTTATACTTAAAACCTCTTATATCGAGGTCAGTAGAGTCGCCTTTTCATAAAGCTTTTTAAAAATGCCCTTAATGTTTGGAGAAAAGAGAGTCTAAGTCCCAAATGATAAAGAATAAGACTGTTTATTGTTTGTTTTATCTACGTACATAAATAAACAACATTGATCTGGTATTTTTTCAGTATTCATCAAACAGAAAAGACATCCCAGAGTCAGTTTTTCTCATGTAGCTCTAGTGTTCAGTGAATTCAGCTTCGCAGCACTCTCAGTGTCAAACTCCAAAAAGTAATTTTACGTTGAAGTGCAGCTCAGCAGAGTGCCCTTGTTAAGGATTCTGTTTAAAGTGTTCCTCACTCAGGTAACTTCAGCCTCCCTCCCCCACACGTCGATGAGCACAGAGGACATTTCCCCTGTAGTCTTGGTAACGTGGATTAAACGTGACAGCCCTGAGATACACTCAATGTGTGTGAAGAGCGTGGCAAAGTGGCTAACAGCCACACACGAGCGGGTCGAGTGAGCTCCCTCCTCCTTGCTCCCTAATGTGTGAGGATGGCTCTGTAGGTGCTCTCATCAGGTGTACGTTTGTGTGAATGCTTGCAGACTGAGCGTGTTATGTCAGGTTGTTTTAGTGCAGATGTAAGCAGCTTGTCTGATTACGTTGGCTGCATGTATTTACAGAAGTGTGTTATTCCTGCAGACAAGTGGCTAACTAACAATGATCATCCACTGTGTGAGGAAAAGTCTGCAGAGCTGAGGCTGATCCTGAACTCAGGACTTCATTTATTTTCTTCTTAATTGTTGTCCTTATACTAAATGGAAGATACTAATCCAGTTAAAGTGAATGCATTCTGTTAAAACACTGCTCTTGAAGTTTATGTTACACTCATTCTGAACACAAGCCTTTGATTTACTCTGAGTTCCCTTGAATTGTGCAACACTTCAAATCACTAAATTCAAGCTTATTATTGTGTTTAGTGTCATTGTGTTTGTTAATCAGATTTAATGCTGGGAAATAAAGTGTTTAATGCAGCAGGGAAGTGGTTTACTTCTCTTAGAAGTAAATAAATAATTAAGTAAATTAAAACAATTTAAATTATTAAATATAAATAAATAAATTGTTATTGGTCAGTCTGCCGGCCTCAACATCACTTTTGAAAATGGCCAAAATAGGTAATCACCTAATCAGGGATCTCAGAGGTCCAGCTCCTGGACATACTTAAGGAACGAGTCCCACATCCTGTGAAATTCCCTCAGGGAGCCTCTCACTAAGTGTCTGATTCTCTCAAGCTTTACAAAGTGAAGAATGTCATTTGTGGTTTACTTCTTAAGGCAGCATCATGCAAGAATTGGCGTCGTTAGCATAGCAATTTAAGTGTGCGCCCCATGTACAGAAGCTATAGTCCTCCTCGTAGAGGTTGCAGGTTCGACTACCAGCCTCGGACATTTGCTGCATGTCTTCCCCTGCCCTCTGCTCACCACATTTCAGGTCTCTCTTCACATTTCCTGTCAAATAAAGGCGAAAAATGTCCAAAAATATAACTTAAAAAAACAAAATGGAAAAAGCTAATCTTCTAATCATCCGATAATGTTCTGATGAATCAACTATCCTTTGTTTTGAATGGCTGCAGAAAGCATGAGAGCATTTACTGCAACTACAGATGGACGACACTTCTGCACCTCTTTCTGTTGCATGAAAGTGAAGCCAAAATAACCTTCACAGCAGGCACTTACATTTTGCCCTGGTAATATATTTGGAGCTAAACTCTGCACAGATTTTCTGCCCTAAACATCTGAGTAACTCAGATAGAATGTCTTTCTTGAGAGCTACCGTTATGTGTTGGTAGAAAAGTTAAAAGAGTATTTATAACTTGAAATGCGTGTTTAAAGGGGCGGGTTGTTCAGGGGCCACAGATAAGATAGGTCTGAGATCAGCCCAAGTCAAAGTTTGCATGGTCAGACATTGGACTCGTGCAGAGAGATGCACCATTACACAGTCTACAAGTCAGTGAATGATTGAGATATTATGTAGTTTGTAGTGTTGCACACTGGTCCTTTAATTTAGCCAATGCATTAGTACTTCTCTTGTTTACATTTACCTGTCTGAGGATGTTCAGCTCTCCTCTAGAGGCAAGTGGCTGTAAAAGGTTTTCCTGAGGTGGTAATCCAGGTCACCGTTCCTTCATCTCCATCAGTAGCACTAATAGCTAACTTCACAAGTCGAGCTCCTGTTTGGAAAATACAGAGCCTGAAACCTGAAAGCTTTGTTAGCATGCTGTAGCTAAGTGTGTTTGTGTGTGTGTGTCATATCTGTCACCCACACACAAACACACACCTCCTCCCTGCTCTTCATTCAAACACCAATATCTCAGCTAATGTGTTTCCACTCTCGGTGTCCCCTCCACCTGCCATTTCCTCCCACTGCCGAACGCCGCCGGCTCTCTTCTTAATGTACCGCATGTGCTCGCTCCGCTGTAGCACCGCAGGCTAAGTGCATGGTATACTTTCAAGGGCCCAGACTCATTTCATTAGACCAACCTCTGAGTCCCCAAGTGCAACTTTCACCACTCCTCAAGAGTGTCCCTTTTATCGCCGTCTTACAGCGAGATGGAGGCATAGAAACGCAGCGTTACTCATCCTCAATATCAGACTATTTCAGTCCCTGAGCAGAGCGGTGTGAACAGAGCGGTGTGAGCTGTGTTTACCTGCTCTCGCTCTCTGCCTCCTTCAGTGCATTGGAGATACGTTTCATAAGCTCAGGTGGTATATGCCTAAACAATTGTTTCAGAAGCACAAGATTTCTTTTTGGCGAGCTCTGTCCCACGGTGCCAGTGAGGCTAAAACTTTCTGGATTTTAGATGTGAGGAGTGAAGAAAGAGAATAAAACAGCCCGACATCAAAGACTCTGCAGAGAGAAGCAAACTAGAAGAGAGTTTCTCAAACTCTGCAGAGAAACTCCAAGTCTGACCTTCTTCAGCTGAGACAAAGACGAGTCTCTTCTGACCCGTCCGCCAGTAAAACATCCACTTTTCATTTCTCTCCATTCCTAGCTTCATGTCGCACTTTATTTAACAAGAGCTGAAGGAGTAAGCCCAAAATACTCTCCTAGACTTCCTCAGATCTCTGTCACCAAAACAGATCCTCTCTCTAATTAACGGAAATGTTGCCAAACCATTAACTTTTTATCAGCGGTGCACCTTCATCCTGCTCGGCACGCCCTCAGAGGTTTCTCTGTTTGGTGAAGTTATTCTCATATTCCTTGAGTGTCTCCTTCTCCCTGAGCACAGATCCCTCTGCAGTGTTCCTCTGCCAATCTCGTGTTACATTATCAAAGTAAAACTCAGGAAATTAACACCCCGGGACACCATTTAAAAACACTGATTCCATTTTTTTTTGCTAACTAGCTGTTTAATGAGAGAGCTCTTCTAATGTTTATGCACTCAAGTTATTTTTTATCAGTTTGGAAATAACAGTTCAACCCAACAATCCAAACACATTTCAGATCTACATTCTTAAACCTAACGGGGTCTCTATCAGAGGACTGAGCAGTTTTCTGCAAAGATATCTCTCTCTCTCTCTCTCTGATGGTCTGACGATTTATTATATTATATCATGTTGAATATTATTATTTAAATATCTTATATCCACATATATTTACTTATATTACATATTGTACCTTAACTTTTGTGATTTTACATCACCCTGTTGCTATATGTCACAATATCACCATGTCCCCATGTCAACCTGTCACTTCTGCATAAGATATCCAAACTACCTGTTACATTTTTTGCTATTCAAACCATCACATTTCAGTGACAGGAAATATGGGGATAGAGAGTGGGGGAAGACATGCAGCAAATGGTCGTGGCCGGCAGTCGAACCAGCAACCTCTGCAAAGAGGACTATTACCTCTGTACACGGGGTGCTTAGACCGCAAGGCCACCAGCGCCCCTACATTTGTATATATTTCATTTTTTCATTTTTTCATCTATTTTTATTTATTTATTATATAATTGCATGTATCTGTCTATTCATTTGTATTTATTAATTGCATTTTCATGTATTTGTGTATTTATTTATCGGCATTTATTATTTATTTTTTTTTTTTTTTTATTTATTTAATTTACTTTATCTATATATTTTTATTTATTTATGTATCTAATTTTTTTGTACTCTATCTTTTTCCACCCTTATTCTTGTAATACTTTCTGCTACTATGTCTGTGTTACTGCATCAACCGAAACTACAGAACAAGGTTCCTTGGGCTGTTGGGGACAGGATCATTGCAGGTGTTTTATTTTGATAGTTTGGCTCATGGACTGTAAATACAGACAGGTGCATCTCCATCCTGTTGTTCAAAAGTAAGGCCAAAACACCCCTGTGATGCCCTGTGATGGGTGCTGACATTTTGCACTAGTGGCGTCATTGAAGCCACTAAAACACACATATAGCATACCAGCACACAGCGCTGTGGGAGCCTCATGGTCAACAGAGCTGTCAATCATGGCATTGATGATAGAATAGAATTCTGCCTGTGACATCAAAGGCAGAGTTCTAGAATCAGAGCCAGGGTCAGAATTCTAAGATCTAGAATTCTGCCTTTGATCTTAGAATTCCGGGAGAAAAGTCAACATTCTGAAGAAAAGTTGGATCTAAAAAATAACATTTCATTAGCCCCTCCCCTCTTTCCTGCTTTACCCCTCTTTTTATATCCTCAATAACTAATTTAAAGTAAAATAATCACAAAAATGAACCCTGAGACATAAATTTGCGTGATAAGAACTAACTATAATGACAGAAGGTGAGTAGGAGGACTCCAAATGTGTTTGCCTCACTCTTGGGGAGCTGTCATGCTTTCCATCATGTTCAGTTGTCAATGTTCATATTAGCTCTGGGGCTTTAATGCTTTCCATTAAAGTCATTTATGGTACATCTTTCATGTTGCAGTGAAATCCTTTCTGCAGGGGTTGAACCACAACATAGAGGTCAGAGCGATGATCCTTCAGCTGCAGGCTGAAAACCGGATCTCTGTAAAAAGTTTAAATATTTTCTGACCCCGGGCAGCGGATTGGCTTTGCAGTTAAATTGCACTTTACGTACGGAGGCTGTAGTCCTCTAAGTGGGCGGCTTGGGTTCGATTCCAGCCTGCAGCCCTTTGCCATGTGTCACTCATCTCTCTCTCTCTCTTTAATTTTATGACTTATAGAAGATGGAAATCTGACAGCAAGCTAAAGTAATATGACTCAGGAGTAACCATAGAAAAATAAACAGAAATCAAATAAAGAAAACCACTTCACTTTCATTTTAAAATTCAAGAGACATATTTAAGGATATGTCAGCTCCTTCTAAAGTTTCAGTGATATTTACATTGAGGGTGAACAAAAAGCATTGTCACCAAACTGAACACAGCCTCACAGATTTATATAACAGAGAGTTTGGAGGATGAGGACAGAACTGAGATGCTCTTCAGCTGCAGAGGCTCGCTGGCATTTTGGAAGGAGGATGTTGTGAATGGAGACTGAGGGCACAAAACCAACCGGTCAGATTTATCCGGGTTGTCTGAGTTAGATAGTCACCCAGCTATGTAGTTTTGAGACAAGATGGCGCTCGTTAAATCTCTGCAGTCAGGAAAGTGAGTCGACCTTAGATTTCCTGTCAGGCTGCTGTTTGTAGGGTCCAACCTGCTCATAACTCTGTGTGAAAGGATGTGAGATTTACAGGTGTTTTGTTGCTGGCTGCCGGAAGCAGACTGAAATAACCTCTCAGGTTCCTTTCACTCTCCTTTTACCTGCACAGGAAATATGAATACACCTGTTGCAAGCATTTCAGTAAGGGATAATGTACTGTTAGCAGGGAGTTATGGGTAATAGAATCCCAACAGGGTGAGACGTGAAATAAGAACGTGTTATTACTTTAGCTTGTTGTCATATTTCCATCTTGCCTGTTGCGGTAGATTCAACATGAAACTGTCCTCATTCAGCTCTCCTTCTCTGAGCTCTGCGGTTCACACACCTTTAAAAATAAACAAATGTCACAACTTTGAACCCTGCTGCTATCATCACCACCGCTCATGGTTTAACATTCTTTGTAGAGATCGCTAACCTAAAGTTTCTCTCACCCGATCGTATTGCTGGACAGGATCCAATATGTAAACATCCATAGTCAGCTGATTTAGCATGCAAATTGAAGTTAACGTTTTAACCATATTGTTTTGATGCTAACGTAAGCTAATGGTATTACCTCATCTTACGGTCTATGGTGTCAAAAAGCAGAAGCTAAATGTGTCTGAACTCTTTTCCGTGGATTGATTTGACATGACGTGTGATCAGTTTGTCTCTTGTGTTGCTCATGTTAGTAAAAGTTAATAACCGGCGTCAAGGGGTTTAGACCAATCAGAATCAAGCATCTTACACAGCCGAAAGATCAGGAAGACAGCCAGGTAGTAAAAGGAATTAAAGGAGACAAGAGTGTGTGTTCATAGGAGTGTTTCTGAGTGGACTGGGAGGCCGGAAGAAAAGACCGCCATGAGAGGATCCACAAAACTAACACAGCTTTCTAGATTAAACAATCCCAGCGGGGCTGTGTGTGGACGTTTAACGCTGCCTGATAAAGTTTAACATCCAAAAGAGTCCATTAAACTCTGATTCTAGTACACCAAAGCAAAGTGGAGCAATCACAGGGAAGATTTTCATCTTTAGACAACTTAGGAAAAGATACCTGATGAAGCACTTTACATTGAACGCAAATAAAACACTACTTTAATTCTTTCTTTTCATTCTGAGGTGCTTGTGTTTGCTTAAATGCTGCTCACCTATAGCTTGTTGTCCTCACCTGGGATTAGCTAAAAGGCGGCTGAAAGAAAACGCACCTGAGCGATCCAGGGGGAGCATGAAGTAAAAGCATGTCTGATAAATAAACTGTGTTTAAGTGGAGGAAGAAGACTCTTAGATTTTAAAGGGAAGATGATGATGAAGTGGTTTAATCCTGTTTTATTTCTGATGGACATTAGAGACACTTCACCGTCCAGTCGTATAGAAATCTATAAGATGAAGGCTCTACTTCTCTGCTGGTTTATTCCCTCTACCCATGTTTTATAATAAGGATAATATAGATTCTTGGAGGGACGACCAACTTCAGCGATGAGGGTTTCCAACTAAGACTCCTTTTTCTGTTTGCTCCCATATTTTCTCCGTCCCAGTATCGACTGGACAAGCTTGAGTAATGATAATAGTAATAATTTATAGGACTTGGATAGGAGAGAGTTCAGAGAGTTGGAGCAGCGATGGCAAAGGAATTTGGCATCTGAGGATCTGAGGTGGCAAGATGAGGAGTGGCGTTTGAAGAGGTCGGTCAGGTATGAGGGGGCGAGGTTATTGAGGGCCTGAGCAGGACCTTGGATTCTGTGCTGTATGGGGAGCCAGTAGAGGTGCCGGAGGATGGTTGGGATGTGAGTTTTTGGAGGGCGTTGGAGGGAAGGCTGTAAAGGGTGCTGTAGTCCAGTCTGGAGGTTATTAAGACGTGGAGGAGTGTTTCTGCAGCAGAGGAGTCGTGCAATGTTGATGCAGTGGAAGGAGGATGTTTTGGTTTGAAGGAGAGAGTGGGGTCGAGGATGATGCCGAGGTTGCAGACTACTGGGGAGGTTATTGATGCTCAATGAGAGGACGGATTTGAGGCCGATGAGAATGATTTCAGATTTAAGTTTGAGGGAGTTGAGAATGGAACGAGACTTGAAAGACGACCTCTCAGAGCAAACATTGCTGGAGCTACGTGCGGACTTCTGTTGATTGAGATTCATTAAAGCAAAGTGACAGTGAATGCATCGTCATCTGAATTCTCTAGCCAAGAATTTAGCATGTGGCGTCTGCTTCTAACTTCAACAGAAACAAAATGAGAGAACTTAAAACCATGCAACTCTTCCATCGACGTTTTTTTTGTATTCGTGGTGCTAGTGCCTTGCTAATCTATCAATGCATGTAGGATTTACTGACAGTTTAGACATTGAGTTGAGGTCACGGCATAATAACGCTGCAGACGGCCACAATAGCCATTGTTCCTGCAGACAGAAGACTGCAGGTTGGATCCAGGATTCATTACAGCAGACTGTGCTGCCCTATTTGTCTGCAGGTTCTGTTTTTATGAGCATGATCTGTTTTGTAGTTTCTGTTTCTTTGAAGCGTGGGTGGGCAAACTTGTGCAGTGTGCATGTTCAATCACATCATGTTATCAAATTACAATAATCAGCCACGATTTTATGACCACTGAGAAGTGAGGTGAATATCAGTGATTACCTCGTCACAGTGTCACCTGTCAGTGGGCGGGATCTGTCGGAAAGCAGGTGAACATGTTGATGTTGAAGGAGGAAAATAAACGAGGCTTACACAGGACTTCCACCAGATCTGTGTCCGGTCCGTCTCCTGTCCATCTCCGATCCACTGCGGTCCTGCTCCGTGCTCTCTCGTTCGTCAACACCCACTGGTTGCGCTTTCAGATCGAGCACGGAGCAGGACCGCCAGACAGCTGGAGTCATGTGACCTAGGTTTTCCCACAGTAATCACTGAATCAAGGAATGTCCTCCTCTCCTCATCCATGTTGTCTTTCTGGTCCTCTGAAAACCTCTGACCTGTTGACTCCAGGCCTGGCTCCACTCATCATGACGGTTTGTTGTTGTAGTTAAGTGAAATACGATCTGGTGATAACACAGAGTGTTTTATTCGGAAAATTAACTGGATGTTTTCATTTTGTTTTGGTGCCTGACTTCCTGTCCCGCTACATCTGCTCTGCGTCGTGCTCCGGCATCTGGCAGAAATAGAAGTCTTGCCTCTCTGTTCCGGAGGACTCCAGCCTCCCTGATCAGAGACGCAGCCGAAACACAACGGAGCTGATCCAGTGGAAGTTAACAGATTGACTGGAACAGAAACCTATCAGATCTAGTGCTGTGAGGGAGCAAAGACGGACCGGACACAGATCTGGTGGAATTTGGCCGTGATGATGAGAGCGACTCTGATGAGGACCAGACTGTGATGGTTAGAGAACTTGGTCTGTTGTGTTGTACTGTATTGTCCCTTAGGGAACAGTGAAGTGTATCCTATCATAACATCGTATCACGTCGATGTCAGAGGTGATAAACTGTTGTCAGACGGTGTTGCTTTTATCACAGTTTTAGCTTCCTTTGCAGCCAAAGCTTCTCAAAGTGCATCAAACATCAGCGTTCATCTTCATCTTCATCTTCCTGTATGATCTAATGGTTCGTGTGGAGTCCCTGCGTCACCTCGTTCACCTGTTCTTCGGGTTCCAGCTCGGAGCCAATAGTCTCCATGTTTAATGAGTAATTCATTCTCTGAATGGTAACCGCTCCTCACCTACGACGTCTGTTCTGCAAATAGCTCGGTGACAGAAAGATGGCACGGCATAAAGGAGCAGACGGCTGCAGCTGTGAGGATCACAGGGTTTTCATTTCACAGCTGAAAAGGGAACAACTGAAGGCCCTTCTGCAAGAGAGCATCAGAAGAAGAGGAATCAAAGCATGTTCACGTTGCAGGAAGAGTTTCTCTGCTGCTGGAAATTTAGAGGAGATTCTGTTTTTTAATGCTGCAGCTGGTTCACCACTTCAAACTGAAACTTCACACCTGAGCTTCAGTTTTAATCTCCCGTAATCCTCTTTGTGTGTGAATGAGTGTGATGATGTTAAATATGGAGGACAGGAGAATCAGCTGCAGGCTGCTTGTATGAGTTTGGACTGCAGTAACACAAATCCTGCTTCTGACTGAGTTCGACATCCTGGTGTTTGTAGCAGCAACTCCACATTCATCAGTCTGCAAGCAAACACCTGACGCTGTAGATATAGTCTGGGAAAATGATCCTATATTTTGACCATCTGGGAATAAAGTTCTTACAAAAAATAGTGTCTTCACCAATGTGTCCATAAAGGTGTCTAATATCACAGGATGCTTGATTTTGATTGGTCAAACCCCTTGACAACGGTTTTTGACTTTCTTCAACATGAGCATCACCAGAGACAAACTGATCACACGTCATGCCAAATCAATCCAGCCCATGTTTATTCATTCTACTAAACGCTCTTGATGAAGAAACATCTCAAGATGACTTGTGATTATTTCTCCCCCTTTTTCAGGGGCGGAACACTGACATGTCGGCATTGTTCAGGTCTTTACTTGATTTTACGCGTTGTATCCTGTTGGACACAAATGCCAAAGACAACCTTTGAATCAGTCCAGTTATGCTCTTGCATGTTTTCTATCTCAAGTTCTCTCTTGATGACATCGCATTTGCAGACTGAAGTCACTGCTGACGACAGTTTGAGTCAAGGGATGGTCATTAGTTTGATAGGGACCACTCTGGCTTTCCCTATGATAAGTGAACAGTTAATATTCCCTCCTTCACTAAGTGCTCTCAGATATGAACATATCAAACTCATCCTGCTACACCTGTAATGAAAACAAGAAGTTCCAACTTTTTTCCTGTTTGTTTATTCAGGATGTAAACCTTCAGTTTGTTCACACACCCCACCAGTTAATCTGTTCAGAGACTCTTGTGCAATGATTTTCCACACAGTTTGTTTGACCACAAAGTCTCTGTCATCTTTTTATTGATTAAGATCAGGATATTTACAGTCTCATAAAACCTATTAGTGCCTCATTAAAACAGCAACATGGGGTCAGACAAACAAATCAAAGTCAATGTGATTATAGATTTATGTACATGAAGAAGTGAGAACAAAATATATCTGATAAATTAAAGTGAAGGAAGAAGTTTAAATTCTGTTTTAGCTACATTACACCCAAATACACACAGAAAAGATCATTTCAACGACAAATAAATCTCAATGAGGGATTAAATGGAAATGAAAAACATTGACTAAAAAGTTGTAGTCTTATCATACTTCCTCTTTTTACTGAACATTGCATAATAGCATAAAGTAAAATCTAGCATTGCACAATCAGAAGCAAAACTCAAAACAACACAACAGATATTAAGTAGTAGAAGTCCCGCCCACATGTTTGATTGACAGACGAGGAAATGCCACAACAATCAGCTCTCAGCAACAAACAGGAAGACACAAGTCGAAGAGTTAAAACACAAAACTGAACCCACTGTCCCTGAAATGACTTCTGTCTATTTCAGTTTACACAACTCAGCTGTGAATTCACTGGTAGTAAAAGATTGAAACCCGAGTCCAGCATGTAGAGGCTGAGAGAATGTGGTCTGGACTCTGTAGAGGAGAGTCATGGTTTCAGAGATGCTGTAGAAGGACAGAATACCTGCTCTGTGATCCAGGTACACTCCTATTCTTGAGGACCAGGGACCTGGGACAGGAGTCTCTACACTGTTCATCAACACGTTATAACTGTCGTTGTCACAATGTAACACACAAGATTTGTCATTTCTTCCAAATCCACTTCTAAGTATGTCTCCTGTTCTGCGAATATTTTTGAATGAGACAGCGACACCAACTTCTCCTTTCCACTCCACCTCCCAGTAACAACGCCCAGTCAGACCCTCTTTACTCAGGACCTGATAATTATCAGTAAATCTGTCTGGGTGATCAGAACAAGACTCATATTTCGGAAATGTCACTTTTCTGTCCCCATCAGATAATACCAGCAGTGTGTTTGCTGTGTTTGGATCCAATGTGATGTCACGTGAATATTTTAAGAACCCATCCCTGGTCTTGGGCTCTGGTTCTGGCAGTAAAACATCCACTTGAGTCACTGTCTGTGAGATGTTTGTCCATTCCTCTCTCAATACTTTCAGAAGTTTATCACCGACTTCTGACACAGCTGCTGTCACATCCTCAAAGTACCTGAGAGGACGGGTCTTGATGCTGGATAGGTCTGCAGGTCCACTGAGTCCTGACAGTGAGGGGTAGCTGTGTTGAAACTGGTTGTGGTCCTCTGTGTGTGACAGAATCTGCAGCTCAGCGTCTCTCCTCTTCAGCTCAGTGATCTCCTGCTCCAGCTTCTCCTGAAGCTCTTTGACTCGACTCAATTCAGTTTGCTGCTGGGATATGACCTGCTGCATCACATCAGCATGTCCTCTTTCCATGAAACGGATCAGCTCAGTGAACACCTTCTCACTGTGCTGCACTGCTTTATAAGCAGAGCCATTGATAGCCTCCACCTCCTGTTGAAGCTGCTTCACATCTTTCTCTCTGTCCTGGATTCTCTGCTGGATGTTTAGTCGACTCCCCCCGAGTGCTCTCTGTCTCTTGGCTCTTTCTGCTGCAGGAGAAGCTTGGAGTCCAGTCTTCTTCAGCTCTTCCACTAAATCTGCTAACATGGTGTTTTTCCCCAGGACAGGCCTCGGTGTAAAGACCTGTCTGCACTGAGGGCAGCTGTAGTCCCTCTTCTCATCCTGTAAATCCCAGTGACTTTTAACACAGTCCATGCAGTAGCTGTGTCCACAGGAGGTAGTCACCGGATCCTTCAGTAGATCCAGACAGATAGAACAATAGAATCTCTCTAGGTCCAGCTGGTTTCCTGTCAGAGCCATTTCTCCTCTCAGTGACGGTCAAAGAGTTCCTCTTTCTCTGGATCAGTGTCACAGAATCAGTGTCTGAGCTCTGACTAACAATGACTGTGTGCTCAATGAGGATTTCAGTCTTCCGTGTTTGAGGCTATGCTGTTCACGCCCATCCTTCTACCTGCAGACGTATGAAGGGGAGGAGGAGAGAGATTATTTGATTTGGTGGGGTTCAGGTTTCACTGCTTTCCATGAAAAGGAGCTTTTACAGGAAAGGGTGTGTCAGGTCTGGTGTACAGTGAATGATTATTAGAAATGGACTTTAGCCAGTACAAAGAGAGACAGACAGACAGAAAGAAAGAGAGTGCTGACCTCCCTCCTTTTTCATTTGGTGGTGTGCATATCATGTTAAATCTGAACCTTCTTTTGAAGTGTTGAAGTAGTTTTGTTGAGCTGTTTGTTGTTGGTGCCAGAATAAAATACCTTGTTCGTCGCTTGCCTTGAAGAGATGTTCCTAATTCTTAGCCTTAGCCACTAGCTGTAGTGAATAACATGACTGTGTTGCTCGTCTTGGGAGGTAATGTGTGTCTGCCTTGCATGCTTTCCGTCCCTAAACTCTGTCACAGCGGAACCAAAAAACCCAGGACTTCCACTTGAAAACATAAATATTTAGTGCTTTAACTTGTCGTTACATTCACTCTTATCTATTTATTAATTACCCTGCCTGCTGAAAAACGATTATCTTGTGCTCACAAGATAAGTTGTTTGGGAAATAGTTGCACATGCTGTCTCTCTCCAGGTGTGATGAACTTTCTTTTTGGCGTTTTATTCTGATAACAACAGATGCATCTTAGTTCATTACAGCCCCTTTTGCAGTAGAAAAAGGTAAGGACAATGCTTGAACACAGAAAGCATCACATCTCGTTTGTTCATGCTGTAGCAATGATCCAGCTAATGCAGCATAACGTGGTGAGCCAAAATGACTCCACAGAAAATCCATATCATCATCTGGTGCTCTTAAACATACCAAACAGATAAATATCTCTTTGACTAAGAAAAACAGCTAATTGATGGTAATTTGGCAGAGCTTCTTATAAATCAACACAACATGAGTTCCAGCACATTTAGCTTCTGCTTGTTGACACCATAGACCGTAATGTGATGTAAAACTGTTAGCTTCCGTTAGCATGCTAAATCGTCAGGCTACGGACATTTTCATATTGGATCCTGTCCATCAATATGATCAACGAGCGGAGCAGGTGAGAGAAACTTTAGGTTAGCGAACTCTACAAAGAAACTTAAACCATGAGCGGTGGTGATGATAGCAGCAGGGTTCAAAGTTGGGACATCTGTCAGATCCTCAGAGCAGGACGCTCTGCCAGACCTGAGAGATTGGAGCTTGGACATTTTGCAACGTAAGCACGACTCTCCTGCAGAGCATTGTTCTCGTAACGCTCTTTCTGTCAGCGTTACAGATCAGCTGTTAAAGCTGGGGTTGATAGTCACGGAAAACTAGCATTCATTTGAATGTAGCATTTCCTCAGGACTCCGTCTAACCCCTCCCCCCCTCCCCTTGGAGCTCCTCCAAATGACACCCCCGCTCACATGCACAACACTGCTGATTTGCGACCATATGATCGTGACTGATTCAAAACCAGTCCTCACCACAACATTATCATAGTGAAAGTTAAAAACACAAACAAACATGGCTGCTGTTAGTACTCACAACTATCATGCTAGCATTATCCAGTTGTACTGGTGACACAATATCAGGAGAAAAGTTATTACACATATAATACTGTAACAGCTCTACTGTTTGTTAAACGTGTTCAGTGTAGATGTTCTTAATTCCTACAGTGTTGACAGTCAGTGAAGGCATCAGGAGAGGTGTAGAGTGTGCGACTGCGAGCGGAGGAGAGACGAGAGGAGAAGTTTTTCATTCATTCAAACATTGATTGTTGATTTGTTGGTTGGTGTGATCACGGCCGACAGTGACCGGTTATTAAAGATCAACGTGTTCACGAATCGGCTCGTCATCCCTACAGCGGATGGACGGACGCTACAGTACATCTACATTTTCTGTAGGACTTACTAAATGTCATTAATTATTTTGCTTGTCAGAGCCCCGTGGTGAGAGCTTTTTAGACTCTGATCCGGACTACAGTCCTGAGCAAAGCACCTCTTTGGGTCAGAGGGGACAGTCCTGAGGTTGAGCGAGAGGGGCAGTCAGTAGAGTCAGGGGAAGCAGAGGCAGGAGATGCGGACGGAGTGCACACCGGGGAAATGTACGCGCAGGAGGCGGGCAGAATGGTAGGACGGGATTTGATTGGTTCATAATTTGGTTCCTGATGGCAGGGATTGGTTGGTGTTTTCCTAGGTTTACTCCGGCTGTAGATAGCGACTGTTTTTCGCTCTTTTTTAAGTACACATCATGTATTGATTACCATCGGGACATAAAGATCATTTTAACCAGTATAACAAAAAGTGTATCTAAATCTGACTACCAACCCCAGCTTTAAACTCCCAGTATAATGTGTCACTTAAACTAAAACATCACAAAAAGGAAGAAAACATAAACCGATAAAGTGACAACCTGAGATGACAAATATCTCACCAGACCTCCATGTCCTGCCGTAAATGAGAGATGATGAAGCTCAGTGTCTTCTTCATGTAATCTCATCTTCGGATTTGTCGTCTACAGCCAGGAAAATACCTCTTTGTTTCAGTAGGTGTAGGAAAGATAACGTCAGCGTTGTTTGTGCTGCCAAAAAGCTCAGGTGAAGTGTGGTGCATTTTGCTGAATCACAAGAAAAATCCAGTATGATTGTTCTAGCTTTTAAAGCACAGAACACGCTGTTTTGTTGTGTTTATCGGTGGACAGCGTCAGTTTTCCTCGAGTGTGAAGGTTTAAGAAAACTGAGAGAACCCTGTTTTTTTGTCCATCGCCTCCATCAGACATAAACTTGTGCATCCGTAGGTTTCATGCCTCTAAAATATGGATGTAGATGAAATCGAAATAATGCAATAACTGTATTCTGCAGAAGTTGTGTGTTTGAAATGAAAAAGGATATATTTTGAGGGATTGTATGTATTTAAGGATAGAATAATATAAAGGCTGGATGTCCTACGTCGGCTTGAAGAAATCAAACAGCTGATGCATTTGCTGATTTAAGGAGATTTAATCACAGTAGAATAAATGTACAGCCCGTTTCTTGCCAAGGATGGCAGTGCAGCACGATGAAGGATCCTCATTCTTCTTCCTGTCGTCTGGACATCCACGCCTGATCGGCTGTGCTGCATGTTGGGGGGCATCCTTGAGGGCTTTTCTCTCAGGAAACCTCTCCACGCTGACACATCTGTCTGATAACACGGGAACATCGCGGTGCAAGCAGAGCAGGAGAGAGAGAGAGAGAGAGAGAGAGAAGGAGGGAGAGAGAAAGAGAGGGAAAGAGAGGGAGGGAGGGAGGGAGGGGTGTTCAGTAGCGCTCACACAAGCAGAGCTGCTGCCTTCACCCGGAGCTGAGCCTGTGGACGAGGCAGCCCTGCTCCTCCTGCTCCTCCTGCTGTGGTTCCTCCGGTGAGTCAACAAGCTGTGGACTTTCTTTATGTGGACCTGTCTCTGTTTCTACGGTGTGTGGACCAAGCTCATTCAGTGTGAACCTGCAGCACAGAGAGGCATATGCTGGGAGGTTATTTATTGGTGGTGTAGATTGCGATGCTCGGCGTTGCCAGGGTTTCTCTTTGAAAAGGCTGCGAGCTGTTTGTCACAGCTGACTGAATCAGAGGTGCAGTTTCGGTACAGCAGCTCACATCACTACAGCGACTGGACGGACTGTCACAGGTTGTTTGTGCTCATGCAGAATATCTGATCGGGTATTTATTGCAGATATTCGTCTCTCTCTGCTTTGTTTCTTAAATCAGCTGTGAGGATGAGGATTCAGGATATAATCGATGAGTCTCTGAAGGTAAAACATAAAAAACACATCATCTTTTCTCTGATTTGGTGTTTGAAATGATGAAATCTGTCATGTGTTGTCTATTGGATGTTCAAGATCTCAAATATTCAGTTTCTGTTACTTGATCTTTCAGGCTTGAGAATGCAAACCCTAATTTTTTAGCTTATTAGTCGTAAAAATGAACAATATATGATTCTATTTCTTATTTCAGAGTCAGTAGAAAATCAGTCTCTAAATTGCTAAATATTTTTTTCAAATTGATAAGCTTTCCATTAATTAGCTGTATTTCATGTCAAAATGCATATTTTTCCTACCTTTAAGGTTGCAATGAGTCTACATCTCTTTTTTTGCAATCTTTAAATTGTTAGGAAGTCAAAAAATTTATATTATTAGATTTTTGTATTATATCAATTTAGATAATAATAATAATAATAATAATAATAATAATAATAATAATAATAATAATACATATTATAATAAATATAATTTAAAAAAATAATACCAATAATATATATACTTTTTTTTAGATATAGCACTTTTCAAAAGCCAATTTACAAAGTGCTTTGGACAGCAAAATAAAACAAATGGGTCATAAAATCACAAAATAAAAATATAATATATATATTTTTTTAAATGGTAAAAATAAAAACAATAAAGTTCAGGTAAAATCAGGAATGGCTCTTCAATAAATAATAATTCGATTTTTATTTTTTTTAATTCCTTTTTTATCTGTAGGCTCCAAAGTAACATTATCTCAAAAACAGTCAAATATATTTCCTATAGATTTTGATAAAATATTACATTTATCCATTATTATCACTACAAGTAAAATAAGTTAGGAACTAGGTTTATTTTCCATCTATGAGATGTAGTACATCTTTTAAAAAAGACCAAATGGATACATTTTCTGTCTTTGGTTGAAACATTATCTGGTTTAATAGATGATGTTCTCCATTATGATCGACTTTTCTCTCCATGAGGTGTGGAGACATTTGAAAAGCATCACAACTCATGTCTATTTTCATCTTCAGACACATAAACACTGCACACACTCTCTGTTTGGTAACCCGTTCAGGTTCAGGACTCTGTCTCCAGCGTGCAGTTGCAGCGCTGCAGCAGTGAGATGTTGATCAGATACAGAAACAGCTCAGCTGAAACATGGAGCTCTGATGTCTGTGAGGAAGAGGAGAAGTGAAGGGTGTCAGAGCTGATGAAGGCAGTCGAAGGAAACTTTACCACTTAAAGAGAGTCAGAGGAAACGAAGCGTCCCCATCGCTGCGACAGGAGAGCGAGCTGCTGCTGCTGATGGTTCTCCAGGAATCAGACGAGGTTTCAGAAACGTGGACCCGAGCAGGAAGCTGTGACCCACAGCAGACTCGTTATTTTCAACACGTTGCTGCAAACCGAGAGGAGGACTCGAGGCTAGAGTTGCAGAGCGGTTAGCATCCCGAGTGTTTGAGTGACCCGTTTGTGTCGCTGCTTATCTGTGCCTCTATGAGCTCTGCATGTGTGAGTTAATAACATCCTCATCCATCCTGGGAGAGCTGCTCGTCTTCATGTTCCTCCTCTTCCTCCTGCTGGAACCAAGGCTGCTGCATTCTCATACGATCAATGCATGTGTGTCAGATTTAGTTTCCTTTCGTAGCTGCAAACAAATCTGGCTCTGTGCACGAGATCTAAACAGTTTCATATCTTATTGTGTCACATTTCAAAGACAGGTGTATTTACCTGTAGATATATTTATGATTGTGGTTGATCCTAGCAAATATTTGCTGTTATAATTCCTTGAAGTAATAATTGAGCGTATCAAGATTCATCCCTGAAGGTTTGGGAACAAGATGCTGCATTCAGGTGCTTCGAGTTTTTGCATCGCTGTGTAGGAACGGAATTATCACAACGAGGCAGTGTTGAGTTTCAGTGCTCCAAACAACTGAAAATGATGTGAGATATGACATGGAGGGAATAATTTGAGTGCATTTGTGCAAATATTTATCATATTTACATTTGTGCATCATGTTTTTGCATCATACGGCATCCAGTCTTTCAACTCTGCAAACACTGTGCAGAAGTTTTCAGACTTTCTCAGCTGTTGTGTCAACTCGAGGAGTACTCATTTGAAATTTCTGAATTAGAGAAGTGTTATTTATTTTCTACTCCATCAGGACGGATTATAAACAAACCTACAGTCCTTTGTAATTATGTGTTTATGTCGCAGCTTTCAATAAGCCACGAAGATCATCTGATGGTCTGATCATCTGGGGTTTCTTGTCTTGTTTGATGTGATCGTGTTCAAAAACTTTACCCTGAACTTTAAGCGTTAATTTACGGAGGCTAACGTAGGATCCTCCGCACCTTTCTGCATCAACTTTACTCAAGCATTACATTGGTGTTTGACTTCCATGTCCTCCTCTGTCTGCATCCTCTCCCTTGTTCTCTTATTTTTTTACGCTCTCTGATGATATTTGTCCAGAAAATCGACAAGATGTTTTACAGAAACAGCTCAGCTGAAACATGGAGCTCTGATGTCTGTGAGGAAGAGGAGAAGTGAAGGGTGTCAGAGCTGATGAAGGCAGTCGGAGGAAACTTTGCCACGTTTTCTTCGTGCTTTTTCCAAAGTGTGTTTGTGGAGGATTTCATTGAGCTCCGTGTTTCTAAACTGATTCAGTGTCGTGTTGATTATGCAGAGTTTGGAGTTTGGAGCTTCAGATGAGGTTAAGCGGAACAGAAAACTGGAGGCTCGGTTGATTGTGGGCCAAAAACGCTGAATCAAAAAAAAGGATTACCTGAGTTTATGGCATACATGAAGGAAAGTAAATCCTTCTGTTGCATAATGAGAACATGAAAGTCTGAGTGTTTCAAAGCAGATAGTGTTGTTGTTTGAAACATGATTAAAGCTGCACTTTGTCCGGATACCTTGGTGTTCAGTTTGTGGAGGTTAAAGATAAAAACACATCACGGCCAAGCAGCAACCAAGGAGAATTTTTAAAAGCTGCAGTTCCTCGAGCGCCCACTAGAGGCTGGCTGTAGAAACACCAGAAACCACATACACACCCATTCAAAGAGCCGATCTTTACAGCAGAAATAAACATGTTTACAGCCTGGTTCAAAAAACTGTTTAGGTCTGAATAGCTCATTTCTCTATCAACACACACTGTACGAGGTGAATTTATTAAAACTTATTTTTGAAGATTTTAAACCTACAAGTTTTGCCCAAATAAGGGCGTGGCTGGCTTGATTGACAGGCGGGAACACTGTAGCTGTTAGCGAAAAGGCTAAAGGCCCGCCTCTTTACCTCAGACTAGCTCCACAGAAGTTAGGTTGAGTTCATTATTTCCAATATGGCACCCGTCGATGATCGGCTTCAAAACAGGGCTTCAGGAACAGATGGGTGACGTCATGGAGACAACGTCCATGCAAATCCTGCAAAATCAGAGACTGTCCATTTTGATCTATGTGTAGCCGTCCAATCAGATGTAGGTTTGGTGAATGGAAGTCTAGTGTTGTAGTACTCAAGACTGGTCTTAAGGTCTCGGTCTTGTCTCGGAATCGAAAGCATTTTTACTTGGTATTGTCTCGGCCTCGGAATGGGTGAACTTCGTATTATATATCAAGACTACAAATATTATCAAAAGAAAATACAAAATGAACACAACTAATGAGAAAAGAAAGGCTTGACAAAATAATCCTGCACAGCTATCGCTACGACCTCCTACCTCACCTGAGATCACAACAGAGAAAAACAGATTTAACTCTCAATAAAAGAGAAAGTGTAACTAACGATGACAAAAACGAAACTTAAGGGGTCAAAAGTCTCAGTGCGCCAAATGAAAGGCAAAAAAGACAAAACCAAAGTTTTTTATTTTGTTAACCCTCATGATGATTTTTCATCGATATATATGGTTTTGGTCTTGAGTTGGTCTCGATCCCTAAATGTATTAGTCTTGTCTTGGTCTCAGTGCACTCTGGTCTCGGACATGTCTTGGTCTTGGTTGATGTGGTCTTGACTACAACACTACGGGAGTCTTGAAAGCCTTTATATAAACTAAAGATGGACTTATATGTTGAATCTTTTGTACTATTGTCAACATTATGAAGATTCTTTTTCACGACAAAGTAGAAGCACCAGGAAGGGTTAAAACGCTGCAT
Source organism: Notolabrus celidotus (assembly GCF_009762535.1). NCBI lineage: Eukaryota > Metazoa > Chordata > Actinopteri > Labriformes > Labridae > Notolabrus > Notolabrus celidotus. Next base: position 20,526,073 of record NC_048292.1, read on the forward strand.
GCACCTTTAATGCATCATGAATGTGAATCACATGAACCTGAGCATCACTTTGTCGTACACCTGTGAAAAGATTAAGTTTGCAGAGCTTTGTGCATAATGTATACGATTCCGTCAGCAGCTGCACGCTCACACGCAGCTGGTCACTCATATGGATTATTAATAGGAGGTCCTTAAGCGTCCTCTGAGCGTCCTGTCAGCCAAACACTTACAGTGTGAACATGTAGAAGTGAGTGGGTTTTCAGTCTGGCTAAAGGCCAGGAGGAGGAGGAAATTACCGTCCTGTTCATACACTGAGAGGCAGTGGGCGTGGAGGTTAACGGCAGCTGATGGCGGTGATGGTGAGGATGATGATATGAAAAGAGAAAGAGGCTGCTGCTCCTGCTCCCAGGTTTTGACCAGATTTGGATTGTCTCTGGTGGAATCCGTGGCCGGCTGATCGCAATCGACTCTGGGGACCTTCATCACAATCTCAATCCCATCAGCCATCTGTCGCCGTTACCAATAGCAACGTGGGAGCCAATACAGGAGCGTGGTAGCGATATGAGTGATGCGCTCTGTGCCTCGGTTCCGGTCCTCAGGGTTTGTGTTTTTTAGCTGTTATATAACTCAAGGTCATTTTTTCTGAGAGGCTCAACATGTGCACCGGCTCCTCTGTTTACTGCTGCCTGTTTAGAGAGGTTTTAACATCACAGATCAGACGCTCTTCCACCTGCTCAGGGTGGTTTCATGGTTTCAGAAACCCTGGATGTGCAGAGGTGGAAACATGAAAGCATTAGAAACTCTTTACTCGCATTCATCTGGTTGTAATCAGACTCTGACAATGATTACAGGTTCTGAAAATCAGCTGCTTGAAACACAATCACATGAAGGAGTTAAAGTGTTAATCATGGAGCTTTACGGATTATTAAATGTGTAGGTTTGAATTTTCAGAGCCTGTCTGACTGTTATTCCCTCAACGGCTTGCTTCCATTAAGAGTCCAATTAAGTGAAATCAGCGAGCTAGCTGGATGCAAAGGTCCTGAAACGGAGCCGGAGGACATGAAGTGGATTCTAGATGTGATATACTGTTTTTACATCAGAGGAATTGTTGTGAATTATTTATTTATATATTCAGTGACTTTAATTTTGGAGGTGCGTGTTGTGCTGTCTCCTTACCCTCCGTTTCCTCTTCTCCTGTTTAAAGGGAGTTGTAATCAGACGAAGCGTTATTGCAAACAGACTGTCGGCTTTAATTCCGTTTGAATACGATGGATTCCGTTTGATTTGATGTTTCACGATATGTGGACGGTACAGCCTGGACTTTGTGTTAATCTCTTCCTCTTATAGCCCCGTAAGCTAGCATTAAAGAAAGATTTGTGTGCTCTTTATGAGGCTTTATGTTGACTATGTTGTCATCTTTGCAAGCCCACTTTCTTCTGATTGGCCAGTATATGGACAGCTTCCTGGATGACGTCATAGCCCGCCCTTTTCTACTAGTGCAGGTCTGCTAACCTCAGTCTCCAGTAGCGATGAGCTGTGTTCAGTGTTAGCTCACAGTTGTTGCTGTTTTTGTGGCAAAAGATGTAAGGAGTGAGTAAAATGCTAGCGATTATCACGCTAGCTCATTTGGAGACTGTAGACAACTGAATTTCTGTGTTGGTTTATTAACAACTGGTCAGTCGATTTGTCAGAGAGCTGGATTTAAGTTATTTGATTTATGCAACAAGCTAACCATGCTAACAGAGTTCAGCTAAGTTAGCAGTATATAAATACGGAGACAAATGTTTGATTTCTGTATATTTCAGACCACACGTACATCTTGTTATCACTCGTTCCCACTTACTCTTACTTCTACCCAGCTGTATATTCTGCACATCGGAAAAGAGAAACTGCTTCATGGGGCGCACTTACCAATGCTACCTGAACAACACTCACCACCTGGGCGCCGGTGGCCTAGCGGTCATATTGGCTGAAGTCCTTAATGCAGACGTTGCTGGTTCGACTCCCGGCTGCGACCATTTGCTGCATGTCTGCCTCTTCTCTCTGCTCCCCACGTTTCCTGTCTCTCTTCAGCTGTCTTATCAGTAAAAGGCAAAAATGCCCAAACAGATAACTCTAAAAAAGAAATCAAGATATCATTATACCTTGTCCTCCCCAATCACCAGCTTTCAGAAGCCTCCTCCACTGTTGCCATGCTACAAAGTTGTCATCATTGAGTTAACCAGTGTTATATTCATGAAAATTACAAATGATGAAATATGGACATATGTTTCGGACTCTAAATCCCCTACAACAAAGAACCAAGCAGGAAAATGTGTTTTAGGTTTATGACATCACCAATTAGTGATGTCACAAATTGAGAGTTCCTTTCGGGTAATTCTCGTATGACTCATTCCGGGATTACTCCAACCCACGTTTACCTCGCGATCTGAAACTTTGCCCACGTTAAGTAATGACATCCAACATTTTAACTTCATATCTGTTTATAAAATATGAAAAACTGTAACTCTTTAAGAGGGAGAGAAGGGTCCGGGGACGTCCACAAAACTTTTTGACTGCTGCCAGTTCACCATCTGGATACTTAGCATGCTGAATATTACTAAAGTGTCAGTGTGAGCGCTCTCTGTGATAAAAATAGCAGATAGAAGTGCTGAGGAACACACATTAATACTCAACGTTAGCCTCTGAGTGTCTGTGTGCTCTGAGGTGCAGCTCAGGTTGTGCTTAGGTTGTTTTCTTGAGTGATAACAGCTGACAGGTCTGATGGAAGAGACATAAACCTACACAGATCGCTGACAGGAGCTCCATAGAAGCTTTCTAACTTTCCAACTGTGTCATAATGATAGATTTAGTCAATGTTTCAGGAAAGTATTAGACTAAATGTTGCTGTTAGCATTCATTATTAAGACGTAGCCTAAAGCTGATTGTTCTCCAGGTAGATTTTAGCTTATTGTAGCTCAACGCTTTGTTTATCTCATAAAGTAAAATGTCGAGCAGGACTCTAGACTCGGCCGATCGAGCTCCATCAACTGTTCTTCCCTAATTGATAATCACCCCGCTGCTGTTTGAAACACAAGGCAGCTTTTCATCCAGAACTCTGTTGTGTACTCTCCGTGCAGTTTGACAAATGACCCTGAATTCAAATGAAATCACGCCGCACGACTGCTCCTCGTTATTCATGTATGCGGCGCAGACCTCAGACCTCACCCACAGGTAGGCTGACGTGTCCAGCAGCACAGCATGTCTCTCGGCTAACCTGATTAAGACTCTTCTCGTCCTAATGTTGTGAGAGACGAATTGCTTTCTGATTGAGCAACAAAGAGGCGATTTGTTGTGCTGCCGGGCCTCTGTGTCAGAAAGCAGCTTTGGCTTGTTGCTGGTTGAATGTGTTGGCACGCTCGTCATGCTCGGCTTTGTGCAAGTGGAACAGCACTTTAACTCGACAGGCCTGGTTGGTATCTGAGGTAGAGCTGCTGAGTAACACCGAGCAGGAGCTTCTGCACGGTGAAGCATGAGCTTTGGTGGAAAGATGATTCTGGACCCAAGTTACAAAACCGACTTTGTTAGACTCAGATTGTGTTTTCTATTCTCTCTGCCAAGAAGCTATGCTCCATTGATGTGTTTTTATCTGAGGCAGTTGTTTCCAAATCATCTTCATCATCATATATTTTACACCCTGCATCATCTACTGAGTTAAATAGAAACATGGTCTTCCCTCCACAGTTCAAAAACACACACATGGTTTAAGTTTTTTTGTAGAGCTCGCTAACCTAAAGTTTCTCTCACCTGCTCCGCTCTATGCTAATATTGCTAACTGAAACTAGCGATTTAGCCACATTGATTTGATGCTAACGGAAGCTAACGGTTTTACCTCACCTTACGGTCTATGGTGACAACAAGCAGAAGCTAAACATGTCTGAACTCTTTTCCGTGGACTGATTTGACATGACGTATGATCAGTTTGTCTCTGGTGTTGCTCATGTTAGTGAAAGTTAATAACTGTCGTCAAGGGGTTTTGACCAATCAGAATCAAGCATCTTACACAGCCGGAAGATCAGTAAGAGAGCCGGGTAATAAATGGCACTATTTCGAAGCTAAGACATGCACAGAAGCGATCCGGCTTACAAGATTTTGCAGTGGACTGTTATTACAACCTCCTCTGTGACAATACGCCTTCATGGATGAAAAAGCATCAGTGTGTAGTATTCATGCACATGCAAACACACACCTGATCTAATCAGCCCATTAGGTAGAACTTGTAATGGAAGATAAGAAGAATCAATGCTTCAGGCTGTTTATTTTTAGCTCATGAGCGGAGGTGCAGACCCAAGCTGCAAACCTCAATAGCTTAAGTGAAGTGCAACACAAATCTGACGTCACTCTGTACATCCAAAGACATAAAAGTAGCCGAGAGGAGAGAGTGATATTTCTTTTCTGATAGCCACAGAGGGTTAAAATCCAAGTTTTCAGCTGTTAAAATGCAGACGTGGATTAGATTATTTCACCGTCCTTCGTTTTTAGCTGAAAGCAGATTATTCGGTTGTTTCTTGAAACTCAACAAATTATTCGATTCTTCATAGAGAAGACAAACAAATCAGATTAAACCATGAATCGTTTGAGCGTTGACATTTAGCCTCTGAATGAGTAATGGTGTTTGTCTCTGCTGTTTAAGGCAGAGGTGCTCAAACATCAGTTACCTGTGAAGGCCGATAGAGAGGAGGAGGGGGAGGAGGAGGAGGAGGAAGACGGCTGCAGAAAAAGGCAGATAGAGAAAGGTCAGAGGGGAGGAAGAGGCGCAGCTGAGACCTAATTGAGACGTTGGAGGAAGAAAAGGGAGAGAGAAGGTTGGGAGGGGGCAGAGGGAAGAAAGAAAGAAGAGAAAAGTAAAAAAAAAGAAAGAAGAGGAGGGAGGAAGAAAGAGAAGGGAGGAAAGTTTCAGAGCTGGTGGCCTTTCTGAAAGGTTAGAGACCTGGCCGGAGGGAGGGATGCTGAATGGCAGCCGCTCTGCAGGGAGGAAGAGGAGAAGGGAGGGGAGTGTGGTCAGCTCACACACACACACACACACACACACACACACACACACACACACACACACACACACACACACACACACACACACATACACACACACATACACACAAACACACACACACACACACACACACACACACACTCTCAGTCATCTGACCACAGGGCGACACTTTCACATGGCATTTCAGGCAGAGCACGTTGGTCCACATCGAGGATTAATGACATTAAACATGAGCTGACATTTCACATGAACAGAATCAGCTGATTATTGTTCTATTGTTCAACCACTGTGTGTGTGTGTGTGTGTGTGTGTGTGTGTGTGTGTGTGTGTGTGTGTGTGTGTGTGTGTGTGTGTGTGTGTGTGTGTGTGTGTGTGTGTGTGTGTGTGTGTGTAGCATTGTTTATGTTCCACCCTGTGCTACGTCATGTACAGACAGTATGACAAAGGGCTTTAATGGGTTCCTCGCTGAAAGTCACGTCAGAGTTGATTCAGATTCATGAGATGAAAAATGGATCAAAAGTTAGTTTTGAACAGCAGGGGGCGCTGTCTGTTTGACTTCTCCTGTTGGATGTATGGTTGCCATCTGGTATCGATAAACTAGAGGACGAACTGAAAGACAGAGACGAAGAAAGAGAGATGTATCAGGACGCTGATACATCCAACATGCGCTCATGTCTTAAAATGAGATAACTACACATTCATAGATTCATAGAGGGGTCGATTGACGTCAAATACCAAGAGGTCTCCCTAGTTGCAGTGAGAGGCAAAACATCCTGCAGGACCTGATTTATGAGACAGGAAGTGCCCTAAGCAAAACCTGCAGGATATATTTCTAACTACACACAGGACGACTTTTACACTTTAACAATGATGCACATGCTCAGTGATAAATACCTGCAGACTCATTTTGTGCCAACCACCACCAGACGGAAACAGCAGTGGGACAAGTTAGCAGTTAACAGCAGCAGCTCTAAAAGTCACCTCAGAGTTCTGGGAGCTCGAAAGTTCAGAGGCAGAGTGGAGAGAAATATCTGCTGCTTCAGTAACTCAGCAAAGAGATACCCTGCATCATGTTTGCCATTTATTCTGCTAACGTTGCATCATAAAAAATCCATGTAACAACGTTTGTGTGCAATTTTCAAGGAGTGGGGATGATATTATGCAGATTTGTGCTGTTAAAGATGGAAGATAATTCAAAAGTGTTCACGCAAACGAGCAAAAAGCGTAATAAAACAAGCAAAACATCCAGAGAAACATCAGGATCCACAAACGTCTCACACTAACAGGTTAAACATCGCTCTGCTGAATAAACAGACCTCACTGCAGCATCCAGTAGCAGCATCTTTCATCTCCCCTCCTCCTTGTTTTCATCCACCTCCTCCTCCTCCTCCTCCTCCTCCTCCTTTCCTCCTCCTCCTTTCCTCCTCCTCTCCTCCTCCTCCTCTCACATCATTTTTTTACACTCGTTCATGTGAATGGGAAAATCCTGGAACCAGACCAGGAAGCTGCTGTGAGCTGGCACTCTCTGTGTCTTTGTTTATTCCATTTATTAGTCTTGGCCTTCCTTATTTACAGTTTATTTCTCACCTCCTCCTCCTCTTTCCTTTTCTCTCTTTCTCTCAGTCCTGAATGTTTTTATTATTTCCTCACCAACCTGGTGTCCTGTCATTCTGGAACAGCCTTGTTTCAAGACACCATCAGGGTCTCTCAGTTGAAACCTCAGACTGCTGCAGAGACTCTTTGGTGTTGTCGAGATGTCTCCAGGTGACAGAGCAGGGACATGAAACGACACGTCGTGCATCCTGACTCTCTCTCTGTGTCTCTCTGTCTCTGTCTCTGTCTCTCTCTCTCTCTCTGTCTCTGTCTCTCTCTCTCTCTCTCTCTCTCTCTCTCTCTCTCTCTCTCTCTCTCTCTCTCTCTCTCTCTCTCTCTCTCTCTCTCTCTCTCTCTCTCTCTCTCTCTCTCTATGTTTACAGTGCAGAAACAATCCTTCCAGCTCTGTGTTTGCATTGTTGGCATCGTGTTGAAAGTGGGAACGATCCCGTGCAGAGCGGTTGTTGACTCTCTGGTGTCTGACTTTGCTGTAAGGCTTCAGGCTTAATGGAGGAGTCAATTATCCGTTATATTATAAACAGCATTTCAGCCTCTGCAGGACTCTGTGAGCAAATCTGCGAAGACAAATGTGCACCATTGGCCCACTCTTTCAAAATAAAGCATCAGGATATTAACAAAGACCCAACATCAGGACAGGATAAGATCCAGTCCCATCTTACTGACAGGACTCAGTCTGGTCTCATCTTAATCCACCAAGAGCAGAGTACTTTGCAGCATTGACTGGTAGATGATTGAGGAGAGGGGCCTGAAAGCCAAAGGCTTGACCTCCCATACTACTTTTAGAGACTTTAGGTATGATGAGAAGCTCTAGAAAGGTCTATGGTTAGTAACTTTAATGGGACAGGAAGAGTAATTGACAGGCAGAGAGAGGAAAAGACAAGATCCTAGTGTGTCAGTCAAAGCTTATAGCAGCATAACTAAGAGCTGGTCCAAGCCTGTTCTGGTCTGAAGGCTTTGAACTTGAACCAGAGCACAAGACTAGAGCCAAACTCTGAAATACAACCCACACTAGCTCTGCAGTGAGTGGCCCACAGCTTGACTCAGCCTTCTTTTATTTCATATAACTTTTAAATTTCATATATATTAATGAAACATACTGATATTATTTGGGACTACACACAAGGAAATGTGTTTCAGATGCACCTAAAGGTTTTTATGCAAAGGTTAAAACAATAAAAGCATCTTCAGAGGGCCGCTGTAGTTTGATTTAGTTTGTGTTGGCCATGCAAACAACATTTTCAAAAGAGAGATATTACATTCTCCTAAACGTATTACCAGAGAAATACAGCAGTGAGCCGCAGATTGCTGACATCAGTGTACACAACGTTAGAATTCGTTTTTTGGTGGTAAACATGAAGACGATTCTACACATCAGAGTAAAGTCTCTGTCTCTGTTGCTGCTCGTGTTGAAATGTCTCTGCTGATAATGAGAAAATGAACCTCCGTGCTCTCCGTCAGTGACTCAGACAATCTCTCCTGTCTCATCTCTCCTCAGCGTCAGATAGGTCTGCAGTTAAATCAAATAATGCACCGTTCCAGCCGAGCCCAGCTGCTCGACATGCTGCTGCTGCTGCGATCCGTCTCGCTGCGGATCTGAAACCGAGCGTAATGATGCGTCTGGTTTGAAATGCTGCTTTAAGTTGGAGCTGAGAGCCTGTTGAAAGCACTCTGATGGTTTATTCACTGCTTGTCAGGTTTTTTTTCAGCCGTCTTGTTATCAAAGGCAGATATGTTTCTGCTCCTTCCACTTTACTCCTCTTTTATTCTCCAAACGAGGGAAAAAAGACGCCCTTATTATTTGGAGCCAAACGTCTCAGTTTATAAGACCTTACAAGACTGTGACAGATGAACAATTTCAAGTGGAGTTTTCTCCACACACATTTATCCGTGTGTGAGTGTTAAACTCACTGTGCTCTCGCCCGGCTGGTCTCTGTAGTCCTCTGGCCTGGCTCTCCTCCAGCTGCAGGGGAGCAGAACAGCCGAGTACTCCCAGAGATGGTGCTGCTCAGCTGGGCAGATTAGACCCAGGAGTAGTCCCCCTTCCTCCCCCCTCCTCCCCCCGCTGGCTGACTCCCTGCAGCTCGTGCACATCTGGTGTCCCCAGATGTAGGTGTGAAAACAGGGAACACACTCAGGCTCCATCTGGCTCCCACACATGCTGACCCCTCCAGAGACGCAGGGTTTATTTAAGGATCTCACTCAGGTGTCAGGATACTCACCTTTGTCTTTGGTGGATCTGAATATTGATGAACAGTTATGTTGCTGTCAAAGGGAACAGGATAACTTCCTTATTCCTGCTGCACAATAAATCATGATTACAGAATTATTGCAACGTGAGCGTTCACATCAAACACACTCTGAAAGTCTGAATTTATCCAAAGGATATGAAAAATTATTTTATATTTAATATCAAATTATTTCTTAATTAGCTTGTTTACATTTCACCTGTTAGATAGAGGAAATGTTGGGTCCACTCATATCACTTCTTAAGGTTATTGCAATGCATTCACACATCGTATATCTTACTACTCTTACTTTAACCGTGCCAACACTGACTGATGTTTATGTGAAGTCAAAGGAGGCATGTTGCAAAGAAATCCTGAAGGATGTGATGTTTTTGTGTTTCAGAGTTAGTTTAGGAAGGAGTCGGGTCAACAAAGACCGCCAGCCATCACAACACCAAGGCTGATCATGCAAATAACTAAAGGTCAAACAAGAAAGTCTCAAACACCAACCAGGAGGAACATATCTCAGAATCAACAAACATCAGTTTACCTGCAGACCTCTGTTTGTTTGGTTTTCACAGGGCTGCATAGAGCTTTAATCTGCATCCTTCATTTCACGAGTGATTGATTATTAGTCATTTAGTGTTTCAAATGCTAATCACAGTTTCCTACCAGGTCTTCAGACTGTTCATTATATAACAGCAACTGTTGGTGAGCTCAAAGACTCCCATGACAAAAAGCAGATGCAGCTGGATCAAGCAGATGTTTGACATTTTGCAGGAAATTATGTTGAAAAGTTGAGTTTGATCAGAAATGTTGATTTATTTTTATTTAAATGGCTCCAGTTTGATCTTTGCAGAGTCCGCTATGAACTTTGAATGCTGTTCACATGTGCTTACGATTTTATAATGACTACAAAGATGCTTATGACGCATGAATGCATAAATTATAACACAAAATTACCCCATACTGAGTATTAAAAGTGCTGGTTTGGGTTTAAGTGCACCCCATATGCTCGTCAGATATCAATAAAGCCAGAATGCACAAAAACATGATTTTAAACAGGGAGAACTGGTTCTGGAAAATAAAAATAAATACAATACAAAATTACTATCTGTCTCTCCATGCATCACATTCGGCATTTTTTTAAAAACTTTATTTATATTTTTTTCTGAATATGTGAACAAGTTAATAATAAAACTGAATAAATAAATAACTAAATAAATTAGTTAAATCAAATTAAAATGATTTTAATTAAATTTAAAAATGTGAATATGTCCAGCTTTTCTTTTCTTTTATGAAATTAATAAATATTTTTTGCTCAATATTTGAACAAGTAAATAATACAATAAAATTATAAAGAAATACATAGATTTGTTAATTAATTATTTAGTTAAATTTAATTTAATTCAATTCAATTTCATTAAATATAAATTTAAATATAAAAATAAAAATAAAAATGTAAATTCGTCCAGCTTTTGAAAACTTCACACAGTCAAGATAGTTTTCAAAACTGTTATTATGGAAAGTAGACGCGTGATAAATGTGTCAAAAAATAACCCTCCAGCGAATTTTTTTTCATCCAACATTTAAAATAGACTTAGTCCGATCTGATTTTACTTTCTCTGCTCACTGTGGACACAAATATGACTTCATCCAAACACACACACGCTCAGTAGTATGTTTTGATCTAAAACTTCTCTCAGAAGACAAATTTGTTTATTAGAGTATGTGAAAAAAACAGACTGAGCTTTATCTCCACCTCTGACCGTTTCTACCATCACAGAATCACAGACAGACTGTGCGTGTGAGTGTTGGTGTGAGTCTTTGTGTGTGTCTGTGTGTGTCTTTGTGTGTGTGCCACTGCCAACACTGCATTGGGATTTGTGGTGACGTGTTAAAGGAAGGAAACAGTTCTATTCTTTCTCTTTTTCACTCTGTCAGCATCTGCGTCACCTCCTACTGCTCGTGAAGAGACTCTGGCCTATATACAGATGGGCCTCTGTGTGTGTTTGTGTGTTTGTGTTTGTGTGTGTGTGTGTGTGTGTGTGTGTGTGTGTGTGTGTGTGTGTGTGTGTGTGTGTGTGTGTGTCTGTACCTCTCATGACACTATCTTCAGACTGTCTAAACTTTGTCTAAACTACTCGACAGAATAGCCGAGGTTCTGGCTCTGGTGGTTGTAAGATAAAGGAGGCAAAGACTATTTATGAGTCTCTGAGATGCAGTTTAAGTATTCTTTTGTTTTCTGTAATGATTAAAAACCTCTCTGCTTTCGAAGAAGGAGTCTGCAGTGATGTTAAAAAGCCGAATATGATAAGATAAAGACAAGCTTTTTTCTGTTTCTGTGCCTCCTCGTCTCCTCTTCTCTGAACCTGGAATTTGATCTCAGTGCAGCACCTGGTAGGATGCTTCTGTTTTAAATGAGACGCGGTGCAGTGAGATCAGAATGCATCTTGAGGTGGGCTTGAAAAAGCAAATGCACAACATTTTGCAGATGCCTTTTTAGACCTGTGACAGACCTGGAGAGGCCAAATTATGCACACACATCAGAGATGGTTGGGGTCCAGTAGCTCCTCAGGCTGCTCTCAGATCTGTGCCCGCTAACTGTCATTATTTCCCTGCTCTAAAGACCAGCCTGAGACCACACTAAGGTTTTTACCACGGCCAACAGGCAGAGGGGGGATGAGACGGACTACTTTCTGTGGAGTGACCCTCCATGACCTGTGATCAGGTTGTCCCTGGTGTTGCTTTTGCAGTTTAGGATTAATGACTGTTATTATTTTTGCTTTGATCAACTGGTAGCATTCTATTCGGTTGATGTGTTCCATTCCATTCCATTCTGAGGGGGAATGTGCTCTTAGATTGGTTAGAAATGCTGTGTGTGAGCGGGCTGTGCTCGACCAATCAGAATCAAGCATTCACATGGCGGGGTAACAGTATTTACTGATCTTATTGAAGTGAGATCAGGAGTAAGCATGCAATATCTTAGGTGGGAGGGAATGAGACAAACTATCTGTGGATTGATATTCACTTCATGATCAAACGAGGGTGTTCGATTGATCAGAGTTGAAGCGGACCAACCAATCCAATACTAGAACCACTTAGCATGTGATGAAACAGGGTTTTAAAGAAATGCTGTGGTGCTGCAGAGGTAATCTGACCTTCAAATATCATTCTCCTGGCATAAAAATATGTCTTTATAAACATCCTGATCTTATTTATTCATATATTTCCTGTCAAAATAAACTAATTTCGAAATTAAAACAAAACCCATCAAATGAATGATACACAGATGTTTGTGTAAGCAGGAGGGACTGTAGCTCATGGTATTTGTTACTTTTAGTAGTTTTATGACTGAATTATTTTGGGTGAGAGTCACTGAATAAACAACTTGTACTGTGTTTAGTGATATTTTTTTTTTGCATTCATAATAGTTACCAACAGATTTAATACATTCAATTCAAACGAAAGAAAAATACCGAATTAGGTATAAAGAAAATAAAATAAAAAAGGGAAACCGCATCCTGAGTCAAAGGAGGTTAAATATATAGGTTATTAAACTCGCCCTGTCGTCAGTGTTGCAGTGTGAAGGAGTTCATGTTGTGTTGCTGAGCAGTGATGTAGACGATAACGACTTCCTCCTCTGATAAACCCTCCGCTGTGAAGGTAATCCAATCCATGTAAGCTGCAGGAGATTAATCCAAAAAACAAAAAAGAGGAGTCCCATATTTTCCGCTGTAATCTGAGGGATTTTCTTTGATGTCATGTCTGCGTAGATCTTGCAGCTTTAAGCTGGAAACAGCTGGACGGCATCATGTTCGGTGTCACCTCTGTGCTCTGCTTCCTGATGCAGTGAGTGTCTGTGTGATGTCGCTCCATCACTCAGGCTTCAGTTTTTATTTATGTAGGCCATCTTTACGGCCAGACAGAGGAGAGGGAAATACAAAAACACAGGTGTGAGGAGGGGAAGAACTGAGTCTGGTAGACCATAGAGTCTGAAGGGGTAAGAGAGGGAAACGACAGTGAGGGATAACTAATGTCATTAATGCAAGATCTGATGACAGAAAAGTGTTTAAAGATGAATTGTAATCGTATTTTTGATATATTGTTTAGAAAACATTGTACAAAAGAAGTGGCGAAACAAATAAGCTGACTGATTTAAAGACAGCTAGCTGCTCCCACCATCACTCAAATAGGCCACACCCCTAAATACTTATGATTTTAAGCCGTATTTTAATTTAAACACATGAGTTGTAAGAACAATCAACCTATCAGTGAGAGAAATGAGCTAAAGAGACCCAAACTGTTTTCTGTACCAGGCTGTGAACATGTTTATTTCTGCTGTGAAGTTTTTAACATGGGGTTCTATGGGGGGCTGACTCACTTTAGGGGGCAGCCTCTAGTGGGCGCTTGAGGTATTGGCGTTTTTGGCACTTCTGCCTGAGCAAGAAGTTTAAGCCCTGGAGTTTGAGGGAGGATGACGAGGTGAGAGAGAGAGAGAGAGAGAGAGAGAGAGAGAGAGTCTGCAGGACAAAAGAGAACTGATAAACTCTCTCTCTCTCTCTCTCTCTCTCTCTCTCTCTCTCTCTCTCTCTCTCTCTCTCTCTCTCTCTCTCTCTCTCTCTCTCTCTCCCTCTCTCTCCCTCTCTCTCTCTCTTTCTGTCCAGTCTGCTGTGGACTTTGCTGGATACAGACAGCTCACTTCTATCAGTCGTTTTCTGCTCCTTCATGTTACTGGAGTGTTGGATATATTTTACCTGCAGCCTCCTCTCTGATCAAACAGGACATAATGCTGAAGTTCAGTGTCACTCACAGCTCCAGGTGTGTTCGAGTGTGTGCTGGCGGTTTCTTGTGATGCAGAGTTCGACTTTTCCTGTCTCACTGTTTTCAGCTGTTTTGTCTCTTTCTCTTTTCACCTCATGTTGAAGCGATTTAAATCTGTCTCATTCTCCGTTTTGTACTAATATAGTCTCTTTCTCACTTTTTCTGCAGCCACAATGAACGGAAGGTGACCTGTAAGCACCCGGTGTCAGGCGTCCCCTCCCAAGACAACTGCATCTTTGTCGTAAATGAACAGTAAGTCTCTCTGCACGCCGACACACCCACTCAGCATTGTGCGCTGCTGATTCCTGCACTGATTACAAAGGTCACTCAGAGACGCCTTCATTCAGTAAAACACTGCTGCAGCTGTGCTCTGCAGATGTGTCAGTGTGTGGATGTACTGAAGAGACTCACAGATACACCAGACCAGACAGGACAAGAGACACAAAGGATGAGTCACTATTTAGTACATCACAAAGTAGATCTGTCTTTATTGAATACTTTCACAGTTCAGTCTTTACAGCACTCCAAAGATGAAAACTTTTTGCAAACTTAAGTCGTCTTTAGGTTCGTTTTTTTTTCAGTTCATTGACACGAGCTAAAAGGGTTTAGCATGTTCTCATCATGTCCTGCATAATAAATGGACGTAGTCTCCATGACGTCACCCATCTGTTCCTGAAGCCGATAGTCGGCGGGTGCCATACTGGAAATGCTGAACTCAACCTAACTTCTGTGGAGCTAGTGTGAGGTAAAGAGGCAGGCCTTTAGCCTCCTCGCTAACAGCTACAGTGTTCCCGCCTGTCAATCAAGTCAGTCACTTCCTTATTTGTGCAAAGCTCGTAACCATAATATTTTCAAAAATAACGAGTTATAATAAATTCACCTCATACAGTGTGTGCTGATGAAATGAGCAATTCAAACCTAAACAGTTTTTTGAACCAGGCTGTAAACATGTTTATTTCTGCTGTACAGATCGTCTTCTTTGAATGGGTGTGTATGTGGTTTCTGGTGTTTCTGCAGCCAGCATCTAGTGGACGCTTGAGGAACTGCAGTTTTATACACTTCTGCATTGGCTTCATATTTTTAGACATGAGTGCGCCGTTTTTTCACTTACAATTGCAAAAGTTTACACTCATTTGAATTAGACTTAAATAGAGAAGTACGTTTTTGTTGTTATTATACAGTGTACAAGTTAATCCGAGAATTTTTGTAATGCTTCATTTTAAGTGCACAACATTCAGGCAGGCATACTATAAAAACAACCAATGATTGCACAGTAAAATATATACAATTTGAATAATCATGGGTTTTATATGCAATGGATAAATCTAATTTGTAACTTTTAAATTCTGCAAGCCTATAGTTATCTTCACTGCTAAAACACAAAACTAAGAAAGTGTTTTGTCTTATTTCTAGTAAAAAAAAAAACACTCAGTTTAACCCACACTCACCTTGAAAGTCAAGATTAAGCCACAAATAAGACCTGAATTGCTTCTAATGTGTAAAAAACAATCTGTCAGTGGAGTAAGAAAAC
This sequence comes from Notolabrus celidotus, assembly GCF_009762535.1. Taxonomy (NCBI): domain Eukaryota; kingdom Metazoa; phylum Chordata; class Actinopteri; order Labriformes; family Labridae; genus Notolabrus; species Notolabrus celidotus. The sequence continues at coordinate 20,541,278 of NC_048292.1, forward strand.
TTAACTTGCCAAGTTTCATAAGATAAGATAATTCGTCGGCAGATGTATTACTCATCCTAAGTTATTCATGCCTTATTTGGGGATTTTAATACCCAGAAGTTAGGCGAATGTGGCTGATATTAAGTCTAATATGATATTTTATTTACCAGGAAATAAGCAAACACACTTTCTTGGTATTGAGACATTGCAGAAGATGCTTGTCTTGTCATGTTTTAGCCCTGTGCACAACTTTCTGCATTACCAGTGGATTATTTAAATTTCATAACAATCTCAACCAAATCATCTTTATGCTCATGCTTTTATATTTTAACCCAAACTTCAACCAGAACCTCGATTTCTTCATGCAGCCACCAAATGTGCTCGCTGAAAGTTCCAGTAACCTGAACTAGTAATCTGAAATAAGAGCACTCTGACAGGGCTTCAGAATAGAGTGATGAACAGACAGGCATCATTATAGTGTGACACTGCAGTAACAGTGAGGATGGAGGAGATTCAGATCGAGCTGCCGTTGATGGGGACTTCTTTTAAGCTTCTCTTTTTTCTGCTGTGAAAAATGTTCGGTTCTCTGCAAAGTGTTCCCACTTCCTGTATTTCATCTGCAGTGAATGCTCAAGATATCACAGACTTGGTTGTTGGTTCATGTGTTATATGCTCTCTTTTCTGCAATCTGTCGAAGCAATGCAAAAAACACAAACATCAGAGTTCAACTAACCGCAGGTTTTTAAAAATGGTGTCTGAAATGCAATCTGTAGTACTCAACTAATCATACATGATCAGCACTGCAAGCCCCGCCCCTGAACTTCCTGGTCCTGGTCCTCTGGGAAAGTCACTGCAGAGGCACAGCTAATGAGACTTTCAGTGTAAGCACAGTGCAGCTTCTTTTTGCAGAAGGGCTTTTTAAAATTTGTGCTGCATCATCTGTAGGCCGAATTAAAGCTCTGATTGTTCCGTCACTGTCCTTTTAAAATGTAATAATCAGAGCTGTGTGTGTTCAGTGAGCATACAGCTGTGAGGATGTCCGCACAGCATCAGTCTTCAGCTCTCCAGCAGCTCGTACGCCCACACAGAGAGTAAAAAGGCTGGGTGTTTATCACCGTCTGCACATGTACAACGCTTCAAATCCTCTGTCGGGTCTTCACAGCACAAAATAATCACAGCAGGATCTGTCTTCAGTGCAGCTCCCTGAGCCCCTCCTCTGTGTCGTGGCGTTGTCCTCTGAGCATTGTGTGGACACATATCTTGGACATAAATGTGTCAGTAGATAGTTTTTCCATCATCAGGACAGCAATCTTGGAACCCATAAAAATGATCATCTGATAACTGGTGTCACCAGCGGTTAGCGACTAAGAGAGGCCGTGTATTCGAATCAAAAACAAGTAAAGTTCTGTATGTCCGTAGAATACGTATCAATATCTTTTTGTTCGTTATGTCCCTCAGAGGAGAGCTCATTCATCTGTCTGTGCTGAGTCTCAGTTTCACTGTAAACAGTACGTTCCACAGAGGCTTTACTCTGGCTTCCTTCAGCGGTATGAACCTGAAACAGAAACTGAAGTTCTTGTGATGTTCTTGTAATTAACAGGTCTTAAGTTTGCTGAAATAACAACATCATGATGCAGATTAGTCAGGAAATCTAAAAGCTGATTTTCTTTAGTGACACAGCATCAAGCAGATTTGTGTCTCAATGTAAATGTTTGATCTAGAACAGATTGTTAGCTGCTCTTCATGCAGATATCTGTTTAAAGAGAGAAAGAAATCCTCCTCAGATTAACAACCATGGGAGCCGTCATTACGCTGGACTGTGTTCCTCCTGCTTTCGCTCTCCATACAGACTGTTTTTCCTGCAGACACCTGATTGCACAATACTAAGACTACCTGAGAGGTTGATTCTAAATTGTATGTGGAGCTTCAGATAGAGATCATGGATTCAGCTGCAGACCTGCTCGCCTATTCAGATACTGAGTGGGATTGTGCGATGCAGTGTTCAGCTGTCAGAAATCCTTCTGATCTTATTGCTGTTAAATGTTTGAGCCTGATTGTGTGTCTGAGTCACTGAGGATCAGTTAATCTGTGAATGCCAACACTGATGACCCTGTTACTGTGTCTGCACATCAATCTTTATCTGTTAGGTCTATCATCCTTTGTCCGTCTCTTACATCCATATCTCTTTGCCGGCTCTGTTTGTATCACTGCATCTCTGTTCGGCTTGTTTATGACCGCCGCGCCACAAACTCACATCCAAAACAGAACATTTCTATGAATGTTTTTTCTTCTCCTCGCTCTCTGCTGTCTGAGTGACTGACTGCTGAGTTCTCCCTACCCATCAACCCCTAAATAGGATCCTTTCTGCAGTCCAAACACACATATCTCACAAAGAAACTACTCTCCACTCCACGGGAGAGAGAGCGGGAAACAACAAAAATTCGGGATGACGGCGCTGAAATGAAATTTAGGACCCGAGCTTCTGAAACAGACAAACAAACTGCAGCAATTACACGCTCCACCTCCAAAGGAGTCGTCAGGACGGTATTTCAATCCTCCTCGTCTCTGAGCTCCGAGGCCGAGATACCGACCCTGCTACACACACACACACACACACACACACACACACACACACACACACACACACACACACACACACACACACACACACACACACACACACACACACACAGTTTAACATACTCAGTTTTACTGCTAACAAGTTCAGCGAGGCTGCTCTCTCCATGGCAGCATCTTCTCTTTCACACACACTCTCTCCATCACGTTCACACACCCCACATACCTCCCATCCCAATTATGTCCTCTGTCACATGGTTTCTGTTAGGGAGGTGTCTGCCTGGGTGTTAAAGTGTGTGTGTGTGTGTGTGTGTGTGTGTGTGTGTGTGTGTGTGTGTGTGTGTGTGTGTGTGTGTGTGTGTGTGTGTGTGTGTGTGTGTGTGTGTGAGTTATGTAAATGACGTGTGCATGGTTTGTATTTTTAAACTTGTCGAGCGGAGACTAGGTGAGAAAGTCTCGGCTCTTTAACCGCGCCGAAGCTGTTAATGAGAGTTTCACCTTTTCCTGCCCTGACTGGTGAGAAGATGACGTTAGAAAGTGAAACGTCTCTGCTGTCTTTGTAGAGTTCAGCCCGATAACTTTTAAACAAACTTATGGAAAAAATGTTGACAAAGTCTTCAGCTAGTCCGAAACGATGCAGCTCGAGTACTGACTAGACCCAGGAAGAGGGAGCACATCTCCCCCGCATTAGCTTCTCTACACTGGCTCCTTCTTCTGACCTACAAAGCTCTTAATGGTCACACACCTTGGTATCTTAAAGAGCTCATAGTGCTCTATTACTCCTCTAGAACACTAAGCTTCCAACATGCAGGCCTGCTCATCGTAGCTAAAGTCTCTAAAAGTAGTATGGGAGGTAGAGCCTTCAGTTTTCAGGCCCCTCTCCTTTGGAATCATCTACCAGTCAGGGTCCAGGAGGCAGACACCCTCTCTACTTTTAAGAGTAGGCTTCAAACTTTCCTTTTTGATAAAGCTTACAGTTAGAGCTGGATCAGGCTTGGACCAGCTCTTAGTTATGCTGCTATAGGCTTAAACTGACACACTGGGATCCTGTCTTTTCCTCTATGACCTCTGTCTGCCTGTCCCTCACTTTAACTCTCCCTGTCTCATTAAAGTCACTAACCATAGACCTTTCTGGAGTCCCTGAGCTCCCTTGTCTCGTAGGTTCCTCTGGATCTCTGCTGCTGTGGACGTGCCAGACTCCAGCTGCTACAACTACTACTATCCGTCTCACCACTATCACCTCTCTCTCTCTCTTCATCTCCCTCTATCCCTCTCTCCAACACGGTCTCAGCAGATGTGTGTCTAACATGAGTCTGGTCCTGCTGGAGGTTTCTGCCTGTTAAAGGAAGTCTGCCCCTGCCACTGTAACTTGCTAAATGCTGCAAAGTGCTCTGCTCATGGTGGATTAAGATGAGATCAGACTGAGTCCTGTCTGTAAGATGGGACTGGATCTTATCCTGTCTTGATGTTGGGTCTTTGATAATAATAGAACATAGAGTACGGTCTAGACCTGCTCTGTTCTGAGGAGAACATTTGTTGGGAATTGGTGCTATATAAATAAAGATTGATTGATCATAAGGCAGCTAATAGATCTTTAGGTTTGTGTTGCAGCAGAGGTTGAACCACAAAGACTGGTGCTCAGTTTGTGGTCTTGTATTTGAGTATCTTGCAGAAAGACTCAGATCAGGTGTCCATGTACATCCTCTGCATTGGGACCACACAGCCAAAGCTAGCTGTAATAAATGTATGTATTAAAAGGGCGTCTTAGTGCCGCAGGAGCCCTCCAGTCTCTGCTCTTCATCTCTCTTCCTCTAAAACTTTTAAATGAACATGAAAATAAATGAGCAGAAGCTGTAAGCCTCCCCTCCAGGCTCAGGATGTTCTCCGTCTGAGAGAGCTCTTTAGATTCTCCCAGAGCAACACAGAGGTGATTCAAAGGACCATCAAGGAGCCGTTGAAACCTGCTTTGCTGTGGTTCGGTCTCAGAAGCTCCTGGATGAGGCTGCACGGGGAACACTCACTTTTATCATCCGGCATGTTCTTTCTCTGTGAGGTGTTTAAAAACAGGGACTGGTATCTTTCTGGTGGATTTTTAAAAACAGGCATTAAATTATTTGTTTTTCTCACTCAGCTCTGTGCAGGACGCAGAGATGAACATCATCAGTTTCATTTTCAGAGTCAGGATTTAAGGATTGCAGTCATTGACAAAAAGCTGCAGCCCTCTGAATCTGAATCTCCCTTTGAGGATCTTTGCACGGCTTCCCATTGTTGGTTTTCCTGGTGTTGCAAACATCCTAAAAACGTGCAAAAAACAAAACACCAAAATGACATGTTTGTAGATTTGTGACAGATTTTTGCAACTCGTTCAGAAAGGAAATACTCCTTGCACACCGCTCAGCCCCTGTTTATCTGACCCGGACTTCTCACAGTGAAAATCGATGGCAAGTTTCACTGGAATGATTTGTCCAGCCACCTGGACCTCAGCCACATGTGCACTGCATTAAATGATTTCCAGTAATCCCCTCCAGCTTCTTTGAGCAGCAACTTCAGTGAGACTCGGACGCTGCTGAACATTGTAGAGGCAGCTAATGTTCAGATCTGGGCTGCAAGGTTGATGCTTAAAGCTTCTGTGAGGTGTTATAGCACAGGTTATAGAGACAGCTTTCCCTGCTCACTGCCTGTAGGTCTACCTATGAAAAGTAATGCACCATCATGTGGTCACCATTTGTCGACTGAACCTGAGACAGAGGACGGTTCGCATGTTTCTTCCTGCTGCCATGTAAAGTCAACACATTCTCCTCGCCCTCTGCGTCTCATTCTAAAGCTCAGAATAACGTATTGCATCAATCTGAGATGCTCCTGGGTTTCTACAACTCCAGTTTAAACCCAGCGGTGGAAATGTTCGACCACCAGAGCAGCTGTTCTCAGCAACCAGCGTGTGGGAAGTCAGGTACCATGTTCAAAGGACTCACGCAGTCCTCCAGGGGGGTTGGTGATGGATCGTAAAACAATGCAGCACATTCTCGACTCATTGCAGATCAATGCAGTGTGTTTTTTTATGCATACCATTCAATCTTGTTTTGGGGTCTTTATGTCTGTTTTTGCAGAGTCCATCCGTCTGACACTCTGACAGTGCGGACGACAGTGACTCACACGTCATTTCACCACATGCTCTGCAGGCGTGGACACTAAAGGCTGATTTATACTTCTGCGTCGCCCCTACACAGCAGGGACTGACGCGCTCATGAGCACCACATACTTTTGCGTCGATCTGTCGGTGTCGCGCAGCAATTCTCCGCCGAAACGCTTGAGGGCAGTGTGGTCTCTCTGATAGCAGGTCGCCTGCTTCCGGCCCCCGCTACGATCTCTGTTTACTTTTCTGCAGCGGTTCAGAGCATGTTATGTTAATCTACAGCTGATACATATTGCTGCTTATCATACAGACATGATTACATGAAGAATAGAGAGGAGGAGATGAAATACACGGCTGATGTGCTTTCATGAGCGGGGATCCCAGAAGTGCTCTAAATGTGGAAAATACAAAGCCGCAGAGCCGACCAATCACAGGGCTTGCGGTCTGCATGGATTCTACAGGAAGTTACATTTTGGAGGAGGTGCACGTCAGCTACGTGCGTAGGCCTCTGCGTAGGTACAGGAGCTACGCAGACCTCCGGCGTAGGCTACACCATCGATTCAACGCAGAAGTATGAATCAGGCTTAAAAGTAAACACTCCACGAGATAGTTTTCCAATTTACGCCCGGTTGTGTGGCAGCAGCTAACCAGCAATGCATTAACTAAACATCTGTCTGGTATAATTGAATGCATGTTCATATTTTACTTGTACGTAGTCTGTACATGAATACGCGAATACAAACGTGAGAATGTTTAATGTTTACTTGCTTGTATTGTCCGTCAAAATCTTGTGTACGCGAGTGCCCAAGACGCACATTTTCGTGAGAGGGGAGGGTTTCCCTTTATACGCCGCTTCAGTCTGTCGTCATCAAACAAGGTTGAGCTCGACTACATTGAATGGTGAAGCCGGTTACGCTAAAGGGGGCGTCTTTACATTGATTTTACCTTACAAGTAAAATCAGCCACTGCAGTACGAACTTAAACCAGGCACCTGTGCAAAAAGTTGAAAATGTGTTTTTAAGATGAGGTAGAAGTAACAGCATTATAACCTCTATATTATGAAGTTATTACCGTGTTGTTAAAATGCAGTGATGTTTTCCTTCTTGGCCCTTCACAGCTGACTATCACATGCTCCTCTTCACCTCCTCCCGCCTCTCTCACAGAGATGTTCAGATTAAGACATTTCTAAAAACACACTTCCAGAAAGTTTCCTCTGGTCTCCTGAGGGAAGTTTCCCTCTCTTATCTCATCAGAGTACCGTCCTCCTCTGCAGCTCCTGCTTTTATTAATCACTCTCCTCGTTTTATGTTGTGTGATATTTTCAGCTCACTATTATCAGCTTCTGTTCATCTCCCCTGTGTTTAGTTAAAGCCCGCTGCTCCCTCCATCCTAACGAGTTAAGACAGAGGAGTTTTAGAAGAAGAGTCGGGCTCATCTGGCTCTGACCGCTTCTGACACTTTCTCTATCTGCTCCTGCTTCCTCCATATGCCTCCTCCATTCATTATTAACAGGATCCGCTCAGACGTCTGATTGTTCAAACAACAGAGAGATATGAAAAAGGCAGAAAATGTTCGCAGACAGACTCACAAGAGCGACTGGAAATCAGAGAGAGAGAGGGAGGGACGGTAATGTGGAGTTAATGGGAGTCTCTCTCTGAAGGGTGGAGGGCTGATGGGCCGATCAGAGCCGTGTCGCGGGGAGCTGATGGAAAAATAGCCTGACTTTAAATTAATAATCAGAGCGCCTGGAGCGAGACACTGCGAGATCGGTGTTTAGGAGAACAAAGAGTTTTGGGTTCGACCGCAGAAGCTTCCTCTTTCCTCGTGGTTATGTTACAGTTCTCAAACACAGAGGGATCTTTGTACCTCTCACAAACACACGAACAACAACAACAGAACATCTCACGTCCTCTCCTTCAGCGACCTTGATCCATGCATTGTCCTCTCTCTTATCCTTGATGTTATGATTTCTGTCCCATGCAGCATGTCTGACTTTAATTTGAGTTCTTATTATTTTTCATTCTCTCTCCCTCCTTTGTTTTGTCTCTAGCATGAGTTGTGGAAAGCTTGTCCACCCTGACAGGCCTGCAGAGGCTCTCGACAGGTAAAAACTTCTCGCTCCACTGGAAGACCTGCTTCAGCTTCAGCTTCAGCCGCCATGCTTTCACACTAAAGTTTGCTTTTGGCCGCGACTAAAACCTGCAAAGGAGCTGCATGCAGAGTGGAATAAATCACCTGTTTGCTGTTTTGTCTTCTAAGTAGAAATCGACTATAGTTACATTATAAAAAGCATTGGACAAGTTTCTAATATCCGCACGCCTAGAGTTATGTAAACCACCAAAATGTCTCTAAAACCTAACCACTCTATACATAACCAAACTGTTGCACGTTGAAACACATCGAACATTAAAGCTTGTGTGAGGAGTTTTTACGAAGCTCATTATAATTATGACATTAAATACTTCAAATATATCTCTATACGCATTATTCTATAAGTCACTACTCTTCTTTTTTTGTGAAGTTATGAAAAGGGGAGTAGAGAGTGGGGGAAGACATGCAGAAAATGGTTAACCGGCCTGGAGTCGACCGCTGCGACGAGGACTATAGCCTCTATACGTGGGGCACTTAGAGCGCCCGACTTGATGACTTTCCTGTGAAAGTTTAACCGTTTGTTGCACATTTAATTCCCCAAACTTAATAGCTGATGCCTTCACATGCAAACCAGAATTTAGAAAGGCAAGTTGGTCATCTATTCTAAAGAATAGATTTACCGACCAAGACAATAGACGTTGTGGAAGGTCATGTGAGAGAGAGACGTTCTGCTTATCTCTTAAACTAACTGCAACCTCACCTTCTGAACACCATAAAAGCTGTGTAGGTAGCACATCTCATCGTGCATAGTTATAATGAAATCTGAACCTCTGCTCCTCTTAATGGAAGAGATATTATGTTAGCATTCAATATGTGTGTCATACTTTTCAGGACAGTTGTTTTAAAACAGGATGAAGAGCTGGATGAACATATTCGGTGTTGGTGTCAGCATCGGATGTAGACAAATATGAAGTGCAGCAATCTGATAGTTATTTATCAGCCCGAAAACAAAAACTGATACCAGGTCAATTATCATGCAACCCTAGCAAAAAATAACTGAGGTATTAGCAGAGGGTATAGTATGAAACAAAGCTAGCTAGAATGTTTTTTTCGGTATCTCTGTATTAGCTATAACTTATGTCAAGGATTCTTAAAGAGAAAAACAGGGACCGAGGCGTCTCTAGTTTTCCTGCTAATCTAACTGAACTTGTTCCAGACCCACACGGAGGTAATTCCTCTCCTTAGTCTCCGTCAGACGGCAAACAAGTGGAACTGCTCCTTGTGAATGTGAGACCGATCTAATAGTTGGAGCGTCTCTTTGCTCTCACAGAGTAACACCCTGATCTAACATGTCAGGACGCCTCTTCCAGCTTTGTCTTCAGCTGCCTTCATCTTTAATTCACAGCTTTGTTCCTCTGTGTGATGACTCTGTTCCTTCCCCTCCTTGTTCCTGCCTCTCGCTAACACTAACTTTATTTCACTCTCTGCGTCGCCTGATGAACCGCTGAGCAGCACTAATGCAGAAATGATATTCAGGATGATTGATGTGTTGTGTCTGCGGCATACAGCGGGGGAAAGTTAAAGTTTGCTCTCTGAGTAATAACTCTGTGTTGGATTTAATAGGAAGAACCTTTTTCTGTTGCCGTCTGATCAAATTAAATCCCCTTTTCTTTCAGCGTTTGTTTTATTACCTCTGAAATGAAGAAATGGAATCAGCTGTCAGGCTGCGCGGTGACTATGCAGACACGTTTTCCTCCCTGATAACAGAGTTTATGAGCAGAGGACGGGCGCTCTCTCACAGCCACAGCTTTGAACTGTCTCATATTGAACTGTGACTCAATGATTGAATCCACAAACATTAAAGAGAGTTTACATCCTGAGAAATCTACCTTTGGTGATTCTCACAACTAAAATGAACACGGGTGTCATTTTGCATCAAAGACCTGTCTGCCTAAAGTCTGATCAAATCATAAAGTCCTCTGCAGAAAGTCAAACAACCCACACACCACATAGATCCTCTGTTTTACCCTCCAGTACGACCAAATAAGCCAACAAAAGCCCCCAAGAAATTGCATTATGACGTCTTTTCTTTCAATCAAACAATCTTTATTTATATAGCACCAAATCCCAACAAACTTTATCCCTCAGACTCTTTCCAAACAGAGCAGGTCTTGACCGTACTCCATGTTCTATTATAAAGAAAGACCCAACATCAAGACAGGATAAGATCCAGTCCCATCTTACAGACAGGACTCAGTCTGATCTCATCTTAATCCACCATGAGCAGAGCACTTTGCAGCATTTAGCAAGTTACAGTGGCAAGGACAAACTTCCTTTAACAGGCAGAAACCTCCAGCAGGACCAGACTCATGTTAGACACACATCTGCTGAGACCGTGTTGGAGAGACAGATAGAGGGAGATGAAGAGAGAGAGAGATGATAGTGGTGAGACGGATAGTAGTAGTTGTAGCAGCTGGAGTCTAGCACGTCCACAGCAGCAGAGATCCAGAGGAACCTACGAGACAAGGGAGCTCAGGGACTCCAGAAAGGTGAATGGTTAGTAATTTAATGGGACAGGAAGAGTTAAAGTAAGAGACAGGCAGAGAGAGGAGAGAGAGGGAGAGACAGGATTAAAGCAGGGTTGTATGAGGTACTTATCAATAACCACAGGGGATGCTTCTCAGTTCGACCCGTTGATGTTTTGCATCTCAGTTTGATGTAATTTTGAGCAACTGTCTATCTTTTTAAACCTGCAGACCGAACAGCTGATTGGTTCACTGCAGACGAAGGAATCCGAGAATACAGCAAATTAAAGCGCTAAAACATCCTAAATATAGTGCTTGTGCACTAACATCAGTGTCTAGGTCAGAGTTTCCTAAACTTAGTCCTCAGCAGTCAGGCCAGTTTCCATATACACCCATCCCTATTGATGTGATCATCTCAGATCCAGATGTTAGTCAGATACAGTCTCTGGATGGTCTCTGTATCCACATCGTCTGTTATTTATTATAATCGCTGTAACTCAGGAAGCAGTGTGAATCCACCAAAACGAGAATCTCTGTTTCACTGACACCACATGCAAGACAGCGCAGAGAGAATAAAAATGATGTTTCACACAGAGTTGAATCATCATCCATCACATCCATCCAACGTCCAACATCCAGCACACCCAGAGCAAACAAACCCCTGTGCTCACGCTGCGGGGAAGCCGAACCGCAAACAAATGCATCAGGGTAAAAAAAATCCATGATATTTCATTTCAGAGCGCACTGATGCTGCGTCAAGAGCTGAGCCCACAGACATCAAATAAAACCGGTCTGATCAGAGCGATGAGAACAAACAGGGAGAGTTTATGTAGGAGAGGTTAATAAAGGATCCGATCACCGGCAGAGTGAAGGATGAAAACACGAACAAGATGAGACAGAGGGGAGAGCTGAAACGGCAAAAACAGGGAAACACAGATTGGCTGTGAGATCAGTGGATGAGTTTTGCTATGTGTGTGTGTGTGTGTGTGTGTGTGTGTGTGTGTGTGTGTGTGTGTGTGTGTGTGTGTGTGTGTGTGTGTGTGTGTTAGTCACCCTACTTTAGATGTAGGGCTCTTGTTACTGGAGGCGAGTGAGGGCCTTCTCTCTTACTCACAGTCAATTGGCCGGCGATTCAGTGTCACTGACGGAGCCACGAAATGGGAGCAATTTCACAACATCCGCCTCTGGCAACAATACCTCTCTGTGTTCTAATGGCTAAATGCCTTCACACACACACACACACACACACACACACACACACACACAGAAAATTGAGGCAGGTTCATGGGAACGTTGCCATCTCAGCTGAAAAATATTTCATAATGAGCCGAATCTTGCTCCAAACTCGCCAGCTTATCCCGTGAAGTCAGTGAGGTTGTCAGGCAGACTGGTTTCACTGCAGACAAACGAGAGTCTTATTTAACATTCAATACCCAAACATACAGTAAATACTCCGAACGCAGCTTTTTAGAGTAATCGAAATTGACTTAATCTATCAGTGTGGATCAAATTTTGGAATCAAAATGTTTGGAAGGGACATTTTTATCATATGAATGCTGATTCACTACCATGATGTAGGCAATGAGGTTGCTTTTATAGTCTTAATGTAGTGAAGAGTGTTGCTCCATTAAGAAACTTCACCAAATAACATCAGTGTGAAACATACTGTGGGGGATAATGTACGGTGTGTGGGTGGTTATGCAAGTCAGAATCCCTTCACGTCAGGCCTTGCTAACTCACTAATCACCAACATAGACAAGTAAACACAAAATATTTATTTAAAGATGATTTTTAAAACACTTCAATTTCAACAGATTCTTCTCAGCCTCCTTGTTTTATGATTAAACATCAAATTGAACATTTGAAATCAGGGTCCAGTTCAAACCTGATCCTCTTATTTGTTGTAATCCACATTAAAGTGCACATTTCCATCGAAGCTAACTTTCAAGGTGAACGGGACTCCTGCAAGAATATTGATGTTGATGTTTCAGTCCTCGTTCAGCTCTCCTCTCTGACATTGACTCACCTTTCAACATAAATGAGGCAAATGTCTCAAAAGGAGCACCGCCTGCAAGCTAGTTCAGGCAAGCAACTGGAGCTGTACTGATTCAATCAGACTCGTCATCCTCAATAACAGCTGACCAAACATCCTCTCATTTGGCGGTCTATTTAAGCTGCAAGACTTTCCAATAGCTCCCCATGCTGCTCTTACATCCATGCCCGCTAACTGTCATATTTCCCCACTCTCAAGACCAGCCTGAGACCACACTAACGTTTTTACCACAGTGTCAACAGGCAGAGGGAGAATGAGACAGACTACTTTCTGTGGATTCATTTGATGTGACATGTGATCAGGTCGTCCCTGGTGTCTCATTTGCATTCTAGAATTAATCGGAACATTCTATTCTCCTTTGATGTGTTCCATTCTGTTCTGTTCCATTCAATTCTCCTTGGATGTGTTCCATTCCATTCTATTCTCCTTTGATGTGTTCCATTCCGTTCTATTATCCTTTGATGTGTTCCATTCCATTCTGTTCTCCTCGGATGTGTTCCATTCCGTTCTATTATCCTTTGATGTGTTCCATTCCATTCTGTTCTCCCTGGATGTGTTCCATTCCGTTCTATTATCCTTTGATGTGTTCCATTCCATTCTATTATCCTTTGATGTGTTCCATTCCATTCTATTATCCTTTGATGTGTTCCATTCCATTCTATTATCCTTTGATGTGTTCCATTTCATTCTATTATCCTTTGATGTGTTCCATTCCATTCCATTCTATTCTCCTTTGATGTGTTCCATTCCATTCTACTCTCCTTGGATGTGTTCCATTCCGTTCTATTCTCCTTGGATGTGTTCCATTACATTCTATTCTCCTTGGATGTGTTCCATTCCGTTCTATTCTCCTTGGATGTGTTCCATTACATTCTATTCTCCTTCGATGTGTTCCACTCTGTTCCGTTCCATTCTTTTCTCCTTTCTGCTGGTTGATTTGATAGAACTTGTGTGATCAGGTTGCCCCTGTATCGGGATCAGGTTGATTTAGTCCAGTTTTTCTTTGAAATATTTGGACAAGAGTGATACAGATTGCCTGATCATATAGCAAAAATCTGGATCTCCAAGTCTGGATCAGTCTAATCCAGACTAAATCTTTTAAACAACAGGGCCCTGGACAATTTTCTCATCAACGCCAGACCAGAAACTTGTCAGCAGACAACCTTTTACTCCTTTGAGTAATTTAGATTTCACCTAACCCAGTCATTTATGTCATCTGTTCCTTTTGACCAATAACCTCTAAATATCTTTTTCCAAGTATGATAGAAAGAGAGTCAGTCGGGAGGCGTGTTCATGAGTAAACACGAGTAGGAGAACTTGAAGCTTGTGCAGTTTGCATCCAGTTTAATGCCAATTTGCAGCTCCCTGTGAAATCCCTGATAAAGGGGAATGAGAGTTTTAATTAGAACAACAGACCGGCTGTAGTTTCAGGGGAAAACCGAGTCAAAATTAGAATGGCTGCAGAAGTCTCTAAAGTACTCTAAGAGGCATACTTAGCCTTTTACAGTACTTAAAATACTTAGATTCAGCAGCACAGTTCCCTCAGCTAATGTTAGTAATCTACCCTCTCTGAAGAGCTCTGTGTTAAATGCAAAGCTACTATTACTTGCATAATTCCTCCAAACTCAGGGAAGCATTAAAGCTCTGATATCCTGTGTAATGCAGATTGTGATCATTAGAAAAACACAGCATTGATTTTTTAAAAACCCTCGTACTAAACGTATCTGCTCTCCTGAGCTCATTTCAAGTTTTAAAATAGACTCGTATATTTTCTCTGCATTAACAAGAAATTGATGTTTCTATTTGATATGTGAGTTTCGTCAACGTTTAATTTGCAGAGTTTGGGGTTTCCCGTTTGGCTTCAGGGCGCTAAAAGTTGCTGAGTTGGCTGAAATATTGAAAGGTTGATTATCACAGCTGCCAAAGTAGAATATAGAAGAGCTGCTGATGTTGCTGCAGGGCATTTCAAATCATTGGCATGGCAATTACTCTCCTTCCTGCACGCTGATTTGACGAAATTACAGTTCTTTAGTGCATGATGAGTTATTGGTGATAAACTCTGCTTTTTTAAGATTGAAATCACTCAGGACAGTGAATATAGTGATAATATAGTGATGATGGTGTTACGAAGAGTTACCACTACTGAGGAGATATACAGATGTCCATTAAACACCTGTATTTTGCAGTCAGTGTGGAGTAATCACAGATGAGAGACCAGAGAGACAACCAGACGTGTTGTTTATCAGCTGCTGCAGTCAGTGTGTTTCTCAAAGTGTCAGACTCAGTCTCATGATGGGCATCCTGTTATTTTACACTCATGACTTTTGCTTATGCGGAGCTCTCTGCGCTCTCATTGGTCAATGGCAGTGTTGCCAACCAAGCGAATTTGTCACTATATTTAGCGATTTTTCAGAACCCTCTAGTGACTCTTTCTAAAAAGAAACGTCAAATCTAGGGAGTTTTTGTGGTGTTATTGGAGACTTTTGGAGAGTGACATGAAAGCACGTATTGTTCTTACTCTTCTCAACCGAGTGGCAACCTTCGGTTTTAAAGTAGGACGCCCATGCAGAAGTGCTAAAAACTGCAGTTCCTCAAGTGTCCACTAGAGGCTGGCTGCAGAAACACCAGAAACCACATACACACCCATTCAAAGAAGACAATCTCTACAGCAGAAATAAACATGTTTACAGCCTGGTTCAAAAAACAGTTTGGGTCTGAATAGCTCATTTCTCTATCAGCACACACTGTATGAGATGAATTTATTATAACTCGTTATTTTTGAAGATATTAAACTGACAAGTTTTGACCAAATAAGGGCGTGGCTGACTTGATTGACAGGCGGGAACACTGTAGCTGTTAGCAAGGAGGCTAAAGGCCTGCCTCTTTATTTCACACTAGCTCCACAGAATTGGCTTCAAAACAGAGCTCAGGAACAGATGGATGAAGTCACGGAGACGACATCCATTTAATATTTTGTGACTTGTTGTAGGCTTCTTAAGAAATCAAGAATCGACACGTAATTCTAAACATATTTAGGGTGTTTTTACTCACTTTCTGTCTCTCCCATGACGTTACTCGTCTCTCTTACAGCGTCCCTTAAAATTTCAGGCACATTGTCAATTATGCAAATTAAGCGATGATGTCATTTAGCGACTTCTATTGACTTTCATGACATCCAGTAGCTAGTTTCCTTGCTGAGGAATTGGCAACACTGGTCAATGGTACGTCTGCATAATCATAACGTCAAGTCTGATCTCCTTTTCCTGATCACACTGAATTTTTACCATGTTTACATTTCTGAAAGAGCAAAAAAGCATTCTTGTTTATGCTTCCTCTTAAAGCTAGTTTTGGTATTTAGCACAGTAGCTTTTTAGCTTCTCAATGCCACAGATCAAAGTTTCCCCTTTGGAACTGCAGATTTGATCTCATTCCCTGGAGGGTGTGTCGTAACGGATGACTTCAAAACCATAAAGTAAGATCTCTATAAAGTCGCACCACATCACCGGCCAAGACCCTCTTCAGTATCATCTTGGGTACTGGCAGCAGTCCCAGCACTCAGCTGAACTGAGGTAATAAAAAGCCTGGTGTGCTGCGTACCATCAACAATAATAACAGCGTGGACAATGAGCTCCTTTGACCTGACTCGTTCGGCTTAGCTGACCTTGGGAGCAGAGATAAAGCTGTCTCTTTGTGTGCTAGTTTTAATCAAACTCTGAAACCTTGAACTTTCTTTTCCTCACATTAGCTATTGTCCTTCTGCTCCACTAAGGGGCAAAACTTTGAGCTGGCTCAATTTGTCAGGCCAAGTTGGCAGGCCATTTAAATTGGTTGGACGTGGAGGCATACATCAGCGGTGACACCTGAAGAATAATAGCTGTGATTCATGCCACCGACTCTCTTCCTTCACATTCTTCCTTTCTTTATCTCTTCCTCTCCAGTTCCTGACTCCAACACTTCCCTCCCTGCTCTCCTTCATTTAAAGCACTCTAGCCTTCCTCTCAATCTCATCCCCTCTCTGTTTAATGAGTCTAACAGAGATGGTGTGTCATTAAGAGAGAGAGAAGATAGGGTCTGCTTGATGAAATGGAGGGTTGGGCTAATTGGTTAGTTTGTTCGTTGTGGAGACAAGTTCTGTCTTCAGGATTAACGTCCCTTCCCCGTCATCTCGGCTTCGGTTAAGATACAGCATGCAGCATCACTTCCACCTGCACGAATTTACCAATTATTTTGACTGATTGAACTTCTTTTAACCAAGGGCACATTCACACCCGCCGCCTTCAATCACACTCTGCAGAGTTATCTCCTTTAAGGTGGTTGCTTTTTGGGAAAGTGGAACCATTTCAGCTTTCATCAACAAATTTTCCCATGTCCTGTTGCACAAACTCTGGAGTGCACAGCAATGGTTTACCAGCAAAACTACCCCCCCCCCCATCCAAACATCAGCAAGCTCTAAAAGTAGACCAAGGTTGTGCACAAATAGACCTAGGAACTGTTTGCAAGGTCCAACAATGGCGAAGCCCAATGCCAAAAAGGAACCCCAGTATTTCAAGACCACAACAGAAACCACAACACTCTGCCTGAAGTTGGACTTTGTCAATCAGCTGAACTAAAAGTGACTCAAAGACTTGCATGAGCTGTATTCATTAGTGTGCTCAAAACTCCTGAAACTTACCAAACTTGGTGGGTGGTCTGCATGTATGAATGCAACCAGCAGAAATGTTCACCCTAACTTTACCCAGACTCTTTCCTCCCAGCCTCCTTGTGACATTATT
This sequence comes from Notolabrus celidotus, assembly GCF_009762535.1. NCBI lineage: Eukaryota > Metazoa > Chordata > Actinopteri > Labriformes > Labridae > Notolabrus > Notolabrus celidotus. The sequence goes on from NC_048292.1 coordinate 20,558,408, forward strand.
GTTAGAAGTCAGGGTGACCTGAAATGAAAACATGAAAGGAAATATTCAGGAAAATTCACAACAAAGCAAATGGACAAGGTTGATAACATTTATATCCTGTGACCAGTGCGAACTTGGAAGAGCAGCACCTTACAGGATGAATACAAGCATCAGAAGACAGCCATGTTAATATGACGAAAACCAGGAAGAAAGCTGCACACCTGTTGGTTCCCATGCACTGATATAAATGCAAAACTGTCATCATAGCGTAGGTCTCTGCTGCTTCCTCCTCATCACGTAATCATGAATTGTAACTAAACATTTGTGAAACCTGTTAAAGAAAGAGAGATCTGTTTTCTAATACCTTTCAACGTTTCAAATAACCTCACCAAAACTCAGTTCCTATTTGCACATCTTTTGGGCTTGACTGTGAATCAAGTCTGGAGTCATACATCCAATTTGCAACCCAATTCAATCTCATATCTCTCTGCTGATTTTAAGTTAGTAAGGGGTAATGAAGTATGCAACGTAGTGGTGGACTGCTAGGCTAGGTGGCTAGTCCCAACAAGCAGTTCGTATCAATTTTATTGAAGCATAGTTCCACGAAACTTTATTTGTTTGTAGCATGCAAAAACACTTTAGCTCATTGCACATAGGTACAATAGGCAGTGCACAACATTGAGAACCAATGGACGCCATCTTGCTTGGAAATATTCCTCCTGGTAGACCTGCCTTGATTTGGGAAAGGGATCCGGTACATTATGTAAATAATTACAACACGAGTTAGCAGATTGATTTGACTCTAAGGAATCTGTAAATTGAATAGTTGCAATTTAACTTTTACAGCTCTGTGAGTCTTATTAAAAACCACCTCATCTCTCTCTTGAGGAAGTCTTCTCCTGTACGTCATGTAAATCTGATTAAATATATATATATAATATATGTATATTCAGGATTAGTTCCATGAGGGGTGAATAGTTGCACTGATGAAGGAGTAATGTGTGGTTAGAGAGTGACAGTCTGCTCTCGACCTTGTGAGAGTATTGGCAGAATACTTAAAGTGATTCTTAAAGACAGATGTGACATCTGACAGTCAGCAGCTCACCACGCTTCAGGCCCCAAGCTGAGCTAACAAACACTCTGCACTCACCATGTTAGCTGACCTCCTGCTCCACCCACAGGCTGCTTACACGTGTCATCTCTGTCATGCATGGTTTATACTTTGATCATAAAGAGGTTGAATGTCTGAGAGCTCTCTTTGTCTCTCGTCCTGCTGCAGGACGGCTCCTAAGGCTTCCTCAGAGAAGGACGGCAGCAGTGACAAGAAGGAACGTCCCATGAGCACTATGAGTGAGGCGTCAAACTACACAGGGGGCTCGGACTACAGCACCTTCCCCGGCAGCCCGACCACCAACGTCACGACAGGAACCACCACCTCCACGTCATCTACACGGGTCAGTCTCCATGCCTCAAAATCTAGCAAACATTCATGCTCCCCAGAGGATTACTGCTGATAACTTTTAATGCACTAACTTAGCATGAAGTGCTGCCTGCAGGTAGAAATGTTCAGTTATCTCAAGTGAAGACGGGTAGCTGACTATCTTCAGAGTTACAGGTTTAAAAGGCTCAAATCTTTGCTGATTCCTCTGTCTTTGATTTCCCTCCTAGAGGTTGATATCAGACATCTAAAAATTCATATTCCTGACTTTTAAGTCATGCAAAAGTTCCAATATCTGCAGTGCTTTGGAGAAAATGTGTGCCTATTTCAAACTTAACTCTAAGAATTTGGTGTATAAAGACAAAAATGTTTGCAAAGTTTGCTACTTTTGAGCACAACAGGTCTGTTATTCAGAGAACAGGTCTGTTATTCAGAGTGCAGGTCTGTTATTCAGAGAGCAGGTCTGTTATTCAGAGTGCAGGTCTGTTATTCAGAGAGCAGGTCTGTTATTCAGAGTGCAAGTCTGTTATTCAGAGAGCAGGTCTGTTACTCAGAGTGCAGGTCTGTTACTCAGAGTGCAGGTCTGTTACTCAGAGTGCAGGTCTGTTCTTTTATTCAAAGCGCAGGTCTGTTATTCAGAATGCAGGTCTGTCACAGGCAGTGCACTGTGGAGAAATAGACTCACTGTTTGGGTGGGAGGCGGACTCGAACTGATCCAAGATATATACCTCACAGTTTGACACATAATCCTCAGTAATAAGTTTATAGTGAGATTTAGAGGTGGCTTATGTAACCGAGGAGTGGAGCCAGGATGTCCCTGTTTCAACTCTTTGTGCTGCAGTCTCCTGTAGATTTGTACACAAACACGAGGATATCAGGAGAGATTTGATAATAAAGTATTCTTCATACAGTACCTAAGGTTTTGCGCAGTATAAAAAGTAGTTGCACAGAAATAATTGCAGAAAGGATGGATTCTTCTCTGCCTGTTGCGGTGGATTTAACGTGAAACTGTCCTCATTCAGCTCTCCTTCTTCTCTGAGCTCTGCGGTTCACACACCTTTGAAAATAAACAAATGTCACAACTTTGAACCCTGCTGCTATCATCACCACCGCTCATGGTTTAAGTTTCTTTGTAGAGATCGCTAACCTAAAGTTTCTCTCAGCTGCTCCGCTCTTTGATCATATTGCTGGACAGGATCCAATATGTAAACATCCGTATCCTGCTGATTTAGCATGCCAACAGAAGCTTACCACATTGTTGTGATGCTAACGGAAGCTAACGGTTTTACCTCACCTTACAGTCTATGGTGTCAACAAGCTGAAGCTAAATGTGTCTGAGCTCTTTTACGTGGATTGATTTGACATGACGTGTGATCAGTTTGTCTCTGGTGTTGCTCATGTTAGTGAAAGTTAATAACCGTCGTCAAGGGGTTTGGACCAATCAGTACAAGCATCTTACACAGCCGGAAGATCAGTAAGAGAGCTGGGTAGTAATAGATATTAAAGACACTCATTGAGATAATCAATGTTCTTGCTAATTTCAGTCTGCTTCACAAAATATTCTCTCAGAGCTTTAAGGAAATACTGCCGTGAATACTCAATGAGACAACAGGCGGGATAATAATGATACAATTAAGATAGCAAAAAGGAAAACAATAAATGAAAGGTAAAAAGATAATAAAAGGTTATTTGGATTAATTAAAAAGAATAATATGGCAACAAAACTGACAAAACTTTAAAATACATAGATAAGAAAATGTATGAAACATCAAACTCAAAATAAAGTCAGACTGAAAAGGTTGATTTGAGTTTCTCTTTTAAGATATTGACATTTCGTGCTGCCTTCAGGTCTTCAGGGCGGCTCTTCCACAACCATGAGCCTTTATAATAAAAGGATACGTCAAAGTGTGTCATAAATAATCTGCATGGAGTTATATAATCCAGGAGAAGCAGCTCGGCATGCTCACAGAGTGTCCTCAGGTACTCGTGGTGATAATGAAGTGACTGAAAGAGGTTCATAAAAGTGATTACAGCTAACGTCTAAGTGTCCGTTCAGCCTTTAAACCCCTGAAAGAAATGAATTGTTGTTCCCATGATGCTCCTCTGGAGGTCAGCTTCAGGCCGTTAATAACGCGAGTGGTCAGCAACTCCGAGTGCTCAGTGACTGTCCTGGAAAGTGTCCGTGTGTGTCAGCTCCTCTTATATCAGACTGGAGGAGTTGGAGGCTAACACGGCTGTAAGTGTGTCACACACTCTGGTCACTGCACTGCTGCTGCTGCTTCCAATGTCTCAGTAAACCGCGCTAACACACAGGAAATAAATATGCATGAGTAGATCGAATCAGAGAGTTCTGAGCGTCCATGAATAAGAGATGCTTTTACTATTATTACTTCTGCTTACACTGACCAAAAGTAAGTGTTACGCTGCATCGCTTCATGTATTTATGAGGAGTCATTATTTATAACCCAGCTGTGAGAGTCCTGCTCCTTCCTCGCAGAGGAAACGTTTCAAAAAGATCAACACAGAAAGCGTCTATAGGAGGAGAAGGTTTCGAGGAAAAGGTCAGAACAGCTCTGAGGATGTAAGTGTTTGAAATAAGGGCTTTTTTATTTCGATTAAAACGTCAAATACACTTTAATACACTTTACTGTACAAAGGATTGAAAAAGGATGTTCCTCCACCCGGTTTGGTTTATCAGACTAGTGTGTATAGTCTCAGTAACATCACCCGTGTAATAAAGTCCAACGATGGTTGGACGCCATATTAGAAAACTTGACGCCAGCTAACTTCAGGTTAATCTAGAAACAGACAAAGAGGTGGAGCTTAACAATCCTGCAAAAAACTACAACACACCTGAGAGCCATCATCAAACAAGGTTGAGCTCGACCACATTGAACGGGTGTGCCTTGTATGGATCTTTAGACCTTGAAACACTGACACCAACATGTTCAAGGTCCCTTTAAGTCCCTCTAATAGAAGTTCCTGACACTGAGGCTCGGTCATTCAATAGTAATTTGGTCGAATCAAAGCTACCAGATTAGATCAAACCGTGAAAAAGTGTTTTGTGAAAGTCTCTTAAAAAGTAAGAGGGATGTAGTCTTTGATCTAATGTCCAGTTCAAACCAAACACGAACGATTGCATTATTCGTGCGAATACGAACCAGAGAATGTTTTGTGTTTACTCACTTATTTCAAGCGTCAAAATCTTGTGTACGTTAGTTCCCAAGATGCTAAATTCTTGTGAGGGGATGGGGTGGCTTCCCTCCTCATCAAACAAGGTTGAGCTCAACTACATTAAATGGTGAAGCCAGTTTTGCTTACGGGGGCGCAGCTAACTTCCTAGTACAACTGATAGCTAGAATCAAGTGACAGACAAAGTTTTTCTCAATTTACCAGATAATCCTCCTCACTCTCTGTCCTCACAGTGAGCTCCTGTTTATTCCTGATCCCATAAAAACAGGTAGAGTCACAGAGTTCAGGGAAGCTGCACAGAGATACAATCAATGTGTCCCATATATTCAACTTTCATTTGCGCGATTAATTTGCATCATTCGCGTTAATCATGGCATTCGTGCCGCCCCACAAGAACTCATGTCTACCTGCGTCATTACATTGACTTTACATGTAATTAATTCGTGCAAATTATTTAATTCGTGTTTGGTGTCAACACCCCGTAACAGTGTTTCCTTGACTTCTGGAGACAGCCTCTAGTGGACACTCGAGGAACTACAGCTTCCTATTTTGACCCCAGAAGCTGTGTCGTGTCTGTCCTTCATCATTTCTGTTTGTGTTGCAAACGCCACGTCATCTTAGTTCAGGAGGTATGTGATCAACTATGACATAATGAGACCTCTGTTGTCATTGTGGTACCAGATTTATAAACACACTATTTAAACTACATGGTTGGGTTTAAGTAAAAGACTCATTGCAGTTAACAAAACGTACTTTCTGAGAATTAAATCGTATATAAAGAATGAATTATAGTTTTATTGCCAGGTTGTAATAACCCAGCCTTACTCTTTTGGTGTGAGCAGTAAACTAGCCACAGCCTCATGTTTGTGTTCCTCGTACAGCCTCCCAAACTGCCTCCCAATGAGCGCTTCTTTAATCTCAGTGCTGTGTCTTGTCGTCCTCTCATGCTCTAGTCCTGTCACAGTCACAATGCCCACCAGGCATCGCTCCCCTTATCACACCTCACCAATAACAGCCCACTCTCTGTCCCTAGCATGAGTTACCTCTCCATATCTTCAGATGACAGCCAGGAGGTTTACATTCTGCTGCTGCTGCTGTGTTTGACAAGTTTGGAGTAAGAATGAGCGGCACAAAACTCAAGACACCCTCAAACTTTTGTCCTCGGGCTTCAGTTTGTAAAAGTTAAATCGAGTGACATGCTGGGCACAGAGAGTCCTCCTACATCTCTGGTGATAACGTCGAGACAAACTGGTGCTTCATTTGCAGAGCGGAGGATTCAAGCTGTAAATGTATTCTCAAACTGCATTTGGTATTTTGTAGGAAACTAGGGTGCATGTATAAAGTTTGCATGAGCAAACAAGGCTGCAATTATCTTCATAATGGTGCTTAAAGAATAAATGTGCTTTCTGAAAATAGAAAAATGAGCATTAATCTGCAGGAGTGAATGCACGTCGTCAGAAAACAGTGGGATGCTTTGAAACCGGCTCGTCTCAATCATAATGTGATCCTGTTTGTCTTAAATTTAGACTTTAAACACTCCTTTCATCCCTCTGCTGGTGACTGATGCAGAGAGGATGTCTCTGCTGCAGTGCTGTGTGTTTCAGTAAGTGAGCTGTGATGTATGGGGGATGTGAAATATGCTTTGTTTAATGAGCTGAAAACATCTGCCTCTGTCGCTGCTTTTTATAGCAGCTGTTTTAGTATACGAGCCTCTTTACAAGCGATGCACCAAACACATGTCATGTTGAGACGAGGGAGGAAGGATGATATTTTGGGTTATTTCTCCCATGTAGACTTCTCCCTGCTGCTTTCTCTCTGCAGGAGAGACCAGACAGAAACACCAGCACGGTTATTTTTGTGTTTCTTATATCATGTATGAAATGTTTTCAGGGTTTTATTTACTCAGAAATCTGTGTTTCAGTAACTTTATGTGAGTATTCTATCTTCATGTTTGCTTTCCTCTCCTGTGTTTCTAACAGCCCTCCAGGTCTTTCAAAAAAGTACATAACTTCGGGAAGAGGTCGAACTCCATCAAGAGGAACCCCAATGCTCCAGTGGTGAAGAGCAACTGGCTTTACAAACAGGTAAAGATGGAAGACTCAAGATTAGTAGATGTGTTTGAGTTTGTGTGGGACTAGGACTCAGGCAGAAACCTCCAGCAGGACCAGACTCATGTTAGACACACATCTGCTGAGACCGTGTTGGAGAGAGGGATAGAGGGAGATGAAGAGAGAGAGAGAGATGATAGTGGTGAGACGGATAGTAGTAGTTGTAGCAGCTGGAGTCTGGCACATCCACAGCAGCAGAGATCCAGAGGAACCTACGAGACAAGGGAGCTCAGGGACTCCAGAAAGGTCTATGGTTAGTAACTTTAATGGGACAGGAAGAGATCATTTAAGGATTATACATAAACTTCAAAGCTGAAGTTGGTACTTGGATGCTTCAGCTTGGCATAAAGACAAGGAGCAAGGGAAACAGCTTGATATGCGTCATCCAAAGCTCTAAATTGAGAACAAGGAAAAAAAAAATGTTTTAAATTATTTAATTATCTAAACTAGTAGAGTCTAGCTTTGTCTTTAATAATTAACAGCCATTGTTGCTGTCTATTTAAGGCCTCATTTACAAAGGTAACAGTAAATAGGGTTGCTTTTAAAGTGTTCATTCAAATGGAAACAAGGTTTTTTAGGTGACTGAAAACACAAATTTTGAACACACAAACAAACACCTCCTCCAAACACAGTGAAGAAAAAATACTTAAAAAATAATTAATGAATTAATAATAATATTATTAATTATGCTCCTAACAACAAAAATTAACATAAAAATATCTCCATATATACTAACAACACCACCATCAATTATAAAAAGAACAATAATGATAATTATAATAATAAAGCAATAATAAAAAAAAAAAAAATAGTATTAATAATATTTTATATCTTGTTATATTATAACATCAATTAAAAAAATGTTTTAATAATGATAATAATGAAGATAATATCCATATATAGTAACCTCACTACCATCAAATTTAAAAATAACATCAATAATAATAATAACAATAATATATAATAAGAATAATATATATCAAATTAAATAAATATAGAATAAAAATAAAATATAATTATAATATATTTTTATATTTTAACGTCACCGCCATCAATTATTGAAAGAACATCAGTAATGCTATTCATTTTAATAATTACAATAGTTATAATAATAACAATAACAATAATAATAATAATAATAATAATAATAATAGTAATAATAATAATAATAATAACAATAATAAGTATCAAATTGACGTGTTTTAACCATGCCAGAAGTTATGAGCCTGAAAAAGAAATGACAGACTAGAAGAGATAACTCTAAGTTTGCTAGTTCTTCAGTTCTTTTAAAACCAGCAGCTGTTGTTGAAATGTGAAACCCTGCTGCTGACAAAGAGCCTCCTGAACCTGATGAAACTGATGGATCCACATCCTGCTGTGGATCTTGACTTGACGGTGGCTAACCTAGCCTGAGGCACAGCTTGTTCGCTCATTACTTTTCCACCCTTTGCTGCAAGTTGAGCAATTTTCATCACTCCACCGAGTCCTGCTGTGGTTCAATATTTCAAACTCTGACCAGGAAACAGCTCCCTGAAGACGGCCTCGTCGAGCACCATTCAACTCGGCTTTCAGACCTCGATTAGAGCCGCTGTCAATAACTTCCATCTCGACCTCGGCCCCTGCGCCGTCACTCAATCGATTCACTTCACACCCCGTGCTCCTCTCCACAGACCTGTCAGGCAGAATGCTCCCTCACTGAAGACATGTCATCAGTGTTTACCCAAAGCTGTGAACCTCAGGGTCTGTGGACGGACGCTCACTTAGCAAACAAAGAAATAAAGACCAGAATTATTGGAATGGTCTCAAAAAAATGTGCTATTGTTGCTGCAGTCATTACGACATGAGAGGAGGGAGAGAAGGAGAACGAGAGCGGCGTCGTCGAGAACAAAGCACAAGCCTTCGCCTCGAGCAACACAGACGCAAATTTGTCACTGCGTTATGAGGAGATAAAACAGAGCAATTTGTCTCAGAGGAGGAGATAGAAGCTGGTTAATAGAAGCAGCCGGAGGGAGAGACAGGGAGGGGATCAAGAGGAAGGAAGTGAGGGAGGGATCAAAGAGAGAAAAAGCTGAAAGATAGAGAGGGAGAGGGTGAAAAAAACTCCTCTTTCAATGACTGACCCATGACGTGTGACCTTTGCCCCCTGCAGGACAGCACAGGCATGAAGCTGTGGAAGAAGAGGTGGTTCGTTCTGTCCGACATGTGCCTCTTCTACTACAGAGGTGAGGACACACACACACACACACTCAAACACACACACACATACACCCTCCCTCAGCTTTGTGTTTCCTCCTCTCTTCTGTCTTCTTCCAACATTTTTGCCACAGCGTTAACAGGCTTAAGTGTGAAGTGATATATACCTGACTGCTGCACATGTCGATTTGATTTGACACTGGAGATCAGGTTTTCCTCGGCTATACTCTGCTATGGAGAAATAAATCACTGTTGTAGTTGAGTTTTGACTAATTAGTATTTGACACAGAAACAGCAAGCCACACCCACATTTGGGGGATATAAGGGGTTCAACAATTCACATTTCAAATGCCTGTAGCAGCTACATTATTAGATATTAGCATCCTGTACAGAGAGGGAAAGATGAGTTCAAACTGGTTGTGATCATAGACTGTATAATAATTGGAGGTAGTATCCGTGGCGTCACCCATCTGTTCTTGAAGCTCTGTTTTGAAGCTGATCGTCGGCGGGTGCCATATTGGAAATGCTGAACTCAACCTGACTTCTGTGGAGGTAGTGTGAGGTAAAGAGGTGGGCCTTTAGCCTCCTCGCAAACAGCTACAGTGTTCCCGCCTGTCAATCAAGTGAGCCACGCCCTTATTTGGGCATAACTTGGAAGTTTAATATCTTCAAAAATGACAAGTTATAATAAATTCACCCCCTCAAGTGGACACTCGAGGAACTCCATTTTTTAACACTTCCACATGGGCTTCTTATTTTAAGACTGGAGGTTGCTGCGTGGTTGTGACACAGATTGAAATTTAAATTGATTCCTCTAATTTTTGCATCGTAGTTTTAACGCCTTAAACTGCTGCAAGCGGGGCGGAGTCAGAGCAGATGAGTGACTGCACACTGAAGAAACTAGCCTGTCTGTTGCACAATAAGCAACACATTTGACTGTTAAAAAAAGCAGGATGACATTTTTAGTCAGTAAACACCACCCTGGCATGTTCAGGACAAGATCAGCAAAATGATTAGAAGCACATCTTTGTCCACAGGGTGTGCCAAAATCCACACAAACCATATGTTCCTTCAAGTGGCTTTAAGAAGCACAATATCTGCTGTCTGCTGACCAAATATGAAAAAGCGGGAATGAACATGTTAACAGCCTGGTTAAAATAATAATGGAGCTCATGTCCTCATTCATAAAAACTGCACACAGGGGATTTTGCTTGAACTGTCCCCAGAGCCCCTGTGACTGCAGCCAGGTTGCACCAGTAGACATCACATATTAGATTTAATAAAAACAGTCGATGTAGTTTTGATCGCTTCATCAGGAGCATGGTAACACGTGTAATCCGGGGTCAGCAGGGTCGGGTGTCCTGACAGGTAAAAGTGTTAGTCCTTGTTTTCAGCTAATTTAAAACGTTACCTTCACACAAGCTCATCTCTTCCTCCTCCGTGTCTCCTAAACCTTTTAAAGAGTTTTTTTTTTTGTCTCCATAAATTGACAAATTAGCCGCTCCCGGAGCACAATCAGCCGCCGCTTTCATGACGAACCCGAGGGAAAATTGGATGTTTATTGGCTTATACAGCCCGAGACAAGAGAGAGGAGGCGTCCTCGTGAAGGACAATGACGTGTTCGGCTCTCGGTTAATAACCTCTCCTTTTTTCCATCTTTGTCCGGCCGGCTCTGTGACTTTATTCTGAACACCTCCTGTCACTCAGGTGGGACGAGGCTGCAGAGTTGATGTGCTTCATTCTGCTTTTAAACGAGCAAGGACAAAAAGAAGTTCTCGGTCTGCAAATATGATTTATTTATTCAGAGTGTTTACATCCACTGTGACAGCTCCATCATTCACAGGGTGAGAAGATTTTCACACTGTAATGGAAGAAACATCCACAGCAGGACAAGCTGATAACCAGAGTCCAGCAGAGAAAGCATGAGGAGAAAATAATTCTCTTCACTGAAGGTGCTGTAACCTTAAAGCAAGTTTACTCAACCACAATCGCAGCACAACCAAACAGCGTGTTTAAATGTTCATGAATCGCTTTTTTTAAATATCTGACAGAGTTTCAGAAATTTAGAAAATATTCCCTTCATTTATAAACCTCAAAATGAATCAGACTTTGACTCAAAGATACTGAAACCAACGGGTGAAGTGACTTAATAAAAGAGTTGTTGTAGGTTGCTGCCTCTTGTGGTCAAAAGAATACTACAACAACAATCAGGTCTCAATAAAGCTTCTTTCTTTTGGCTGTTTTCATAAGAAGAGAAAAAAATAATTCAAGCCTCTTTCACAAATGCACATTTTCTAGAAATTTTCAGATGCTCTCCCCCCCAAAATGTCAAAGTTTCCATCAAACTCACGTGAAAGGCTCATGTGTGTTGATGTTTACAACATGATGGAGGACAAAGCATCAGAGACCGACACTATGAGGACAGTCTTAACGGATATGTAACCGGTGGGACAACAGCAGGATCTTGCTTTCTCTGTGTTTTTTCGGATAGAAAAAGAACCTCGGCTTTTTTTTTACAACTTATGCAGCCCGCTTCCGCTCCTGCACAGATAAAAGCACATTTCAGCTTGTTTAAACCTCAGTGCACGCAAACCCGCACAAAGCATGTGCACGTTCAGCTAGCCTACTAAAACATGTCCAAAATAGCATTTTGGACATGACATACAAAAGAAATGAAAGTAAAATCTGTTTCATAAACACATTAAAACACCATACAGGACAAAATCACACATGAAATAAATAAATAAATAGATGGAAAAAGATACAAAAATTAAGCAACAGACACCTACCTCTCCCACAGGGATAACATACAAAAGGGGAGAGGGAAAGGGGCAACCCAAAATATAAAGGTCAAGAAACCAACGAAGAAGAAATTGACCGAAAGAAGAGGCTGCATATAAAAATACTTAAAAATTACAAAGAGGCTCTACAACACACACATACAAACACACAGGTATAATTTGTGTAACTACAAAATAATAATAACTAATAGTGTATTTTTAACCCTGTAACATATAAATAGAAGGATGTGGGACATCTCTCTGTTCTCGTCTTGTCAATGATTCTCCTTCTTCAGTTTGTTACGTGTCGCTCTTTTGGGTTCACACCAGCCACATGATAACCACTGTATCTAACCCGTCCGCTCACTCGTGGTGTATTTTCCTGAATACGCTCTGTGTTCTCACATTGGCTCACCCTGACTTCATGAGGACATTTTCACCAGGAAGCGGTTCACACATGCAGCTCAACCCTAAATTTCAAGACATTTTCAGGAGTTTCGTGCACGTGTGAAACAAATGAAGCACCAGATTCAAAGATTTATCCTGCATTCTGATAGCCTGACCGTACTTGTGATTTGTGTCGGGACTCGGGAAGTATTGCCTGCCGTCCGCAGAGATGCTTCTTTCTTTCCTGTTACTACTCAGTATGAGAGAAACTGCAGGTTAAAAAAACTGATGTGTGCTTGGCTGAGATGGCGACCCCTCTCCTGTCTTGCACCGCATGTTTGTGGAGAACCTGGTGCTGAATGACTTACAGACGACCTGATTCAAGGTTGGGTTTCGTACGCAGCAGAGCAGCTTCATCATTAATAACGACTGAAAAAGAAAAGATAGAAACAAAAAATGTAACCTAACTTGTTGAACACACTTGTATGTTGTCCATCAGTATTATTTTGTAGGTGCAGATCAGCAGCCTGTTGCACCAGCTGTGCATAAGTTGTGTCCTAAGTTAGAGTGTAAAGTTCACCCTAAACCAAACGTTGAAACTAGTTAGTTTGTAACTTAAGTTGTGTCATTGTTTGGTTGCAAAACGGAGACATAAGGTTCATCTTAACTAGTAGACAGTAACGTCCAAACTAACCAAAACATTGTCGCAGATATGACGTATACACTTCCAGCAGCCAATCAGAGGAAAGCACCAATTTTGATGCACTGTTATCAGAACTGACCAACAGCTGAAACAAACTAAAGTAATGATAACTACAGTCTAAATCCTTAATCTACGGTGTGTATAATAAAAGTGACATCGAGTGGTACAATTATCAACTACAACATAATACTCAGGAGGGCAAATCTTGGTCATCATATTTTTCCAAAGGATTTAATCTCTCGCGGATATCACGTTGCAGACGTCATATAGCTGGGAGGACCCTCTGTATCTCCTCATCATCCCACTTTTCAAAACGACGCGCCATGGTAGCCGATATACCCTCCGGAGGACTTTACACCTACTAGGACCCAAGTGTAAGAATTAAGTTGCAACTTAGGCTTACGTTGGAACTATCTCGGCTGGTGCAATGCCCAAAACGTTAGTAGAGTGTAAACTTCATCCTAAATGAGAAATTCGGTTCAAACTAGGCTACGTTTGAACTTAAGCACAGCTCGTGCAACAGGCTGCTGAACCCAAACCCAGTTTAACATTAAATCAAACTTTTATGATAATCTGTGTGTTCATACTTCACTGTTTGTTTATGTAGACTCGGTGTTTGTGTTCAGAGCCGCTCCAATCAAACAGAAGTTTTTCTGCCTCCTCAAAGCTCGGAGAACCTGCTGAAGGTTTCTGAGACGTCAGCAGTTTAAAGAGTTTGCCCACGCAGGCTGCAGTGTGTACCAACAGCCTCTCTCACCTCTCCTCCTCGCTCCTTCTCTGAGTGTGTTCTACGTCTCAATAATTCAGGAGCGGGGATGGGGCCGGAGGAGCTGCAGGCCTCAGCGCTCCGGCTTAGCTAAAGCAAATAGCAGCGCTGACTCCGGGCTCTGTGGGTTTTTATGCAGCTGGTGCACCGCACGTGTTTGGGCCCGCACAGTGCTACTGCCTGCAGTCTGGAGCCTGGAAGCTCCAAACAAAGCTGTAGAGAGAGCGATGCATTCATCACATACATCACGCAGTCAATACCATCCTAGTGTGCTGCAGCTCAGACTGTTGTTAGAGGGCTTTAACTGAGGCATCAATAAACATGAACTTTGTCAGAGGACTCGACTTTAATGCATTCATGGATGTGTTTCACTGATTCTGTGTTTGCAGCTTTTTGGCTTCTGAAATGTGAACAACAAAATATGAGGGATTGGAAAGATGCGTGTGATTCCTGCGTTGCACCTCCCACAGGGAGGAGAGCATGGTCAATGTTCACCAAACCAGCCAGACAAACTTCCTTTAACAGGCAGAAACCTCCAGCAGGACCAGACTCATGTTAGACATACATCTGCCGAGACCGTGTTGGAGAGAGAGATAGAGGGAGATGAAGAGAGAGAGAGAGATGATAGTGGTGAGACAGATAGTAGTAGTTGTAGCAGCTGGAGTCTGGCACGTCCACAGCAGCAGAGATCCAGAGGAACCTACGAGACAAGGAGCTCAGGGACTCCAGAAAGGTCTATGGTTAGTAACTGCAATGGGACAGGAAGAGTGAAAGTAAGAGACAGGCAGACAGAGGAGATAGAGGGAAAGACAGGATCCTAGTGTGTCAGTTCCCCCGGCAGTCTAAGCCTATAGCAGTATAAGTCCATAGCAGTCTAAGCCAATAGCAGTAAAAGTCTATCCCAGTCTAAGTCCATAGCAGCATAATTAAGGGCTGGTTCAAGCCTGATCCAGCTCTAACTATAAGCTTCATCAAAAAGGAAAGTTTGAAGTCTACTCTTAAAAGTAGAGAGTGTGTCTGCCTCCTGGACCCTGACTGGTAGATGATTCCAAAGGAGATGTGCCTGATAACTGAAGGCTCTACCTCCCATACTACTTTTAGAGACTTTGCTTTAAATGAAGAGATTTGTCTTTAATATGTTGATTTATCCTCTTCATGTTTGTCCAGACGAGAAGGAGGACAGCATCTTGGGAAGCATCCTGCTGCCCAGCTTCCACATCTCCATGCTGTCGGTGGACGACCACATCAGCAGGAAGTATGCCTTCAAGGTAAAATACAGAAACTCAAACTTCAACGTTCAACGCAGAAATTATTTGAATCTGTGTTTAACTTTTCTTAAGAACAAATTTAAGAAGATGGTGGTGAACACGAACGAGCAGATTCACCAAAATGTTCAAGAACTCCTTCACACTGACTTTCAACAAGTTCCTCTTAGCTTTGTGTTTCAAACTTTAAAAATAACACACACACACACACACACACACACACACACACACACACACACACACACACACACACACACACACTCTGGAAGATGATAGCAAGGCGCTTCAGTGTCAGTCTTATTTATGCAGCTCTACCTGCCAAGACACACACACAGAGGAACCTTGAAGACTTTCACACACTATGTGTTTTCACACTTCAGCAGAAACACACTAACACACACATTCTGTACACTAACACACACACACACACACACACACACACACACACACATTCTGTACACACACACACACACACACTCAAACTGTTTGCAAACACACCTCTGTGCCAGTAGGAATGATGGAGACTCCCTGCTGGTATCTCAAGGTCACATCCAGAGCTGTTTCTCACTCTGCTGTTTTATCTCCTCTCTCTCTCTCCATCTCCTCCCTTTATTTATCCTCCTCCCCGTCAATACCTCCCTCCCACCTCCTCTTCCTCCTCTCCCTCTTCCTCCCACGCCATCAGGCCACTCACCCCAACATGCGGACGTACTACTTCTGCACTGACACAGCCAAAGAGATGGAGTCGTGGATGAAAGTCATGACGGATGCCGCTCTGGTGCACATGGAGCCGGTCAGGAGGTCGGTGCTCACCGCAGAAACACTCGCCCACACAAACACACATGCACGCACACATCACATGGTTGTAAAGAGAAATCAGAGAGACACAGTCACCATGTTGGAACCACATCTCCAGCACTCTGATATTCATGAAGTGTTTCATCCCGTCCCCAGAGTCCTCCTAAATGCCTCTAAAAGTGTCGACTTTAGAGTTTCCTCGTGTTCGGGATTCTTCCGCTGAGAGATGCTGAGAAGTTGAGCTTGTAGTCATGAGGGACTTTGTGTTTCTTGGAGGAGTTTTCCATTTTTTATTCCTGTGAGTGCTACAACCGTAAGTTAGAAAGATAACCAAACGGTTTACCTCTGGTTGGATAAACTAGCACGGACTTGTTAATTGTCCATCTCTTCAGAATGAGGCATTTATATCACCAGAACTTCTCATTGGTGATGTTTACATTCATCTAAACAAGAATCTCTCCCTTTACACCGCTGCCAGAATGAAAGCCTATAAAAGTACAGACAGAATAATGTGTTAGGATCAGGTCGGATCAGTAACGCTGCAGTTTGAGGGCTGTAGGGTGAGAAACTCTTCCTCATCAGAGCGAAGGTGACTAATATAATTCATGCAGACATGTAAAACCGTCTCTCCCTCCCTAAAGTTCACTGTCAAGCCTACACGCTAAATATGAAGACGTTATTACTAAGCTAGCGTTAGCTGGTTAGCTAGCGGTGTCAACAAGTTAGCGCTGGAGTTGTTTACATCAGTCAATGCACACTGACCATGTCAGAATGACATCAACTAAATATACATGAATTAAAATACTCTGTGTTTCCTTCAACTTACCATTAATGAAATGTTCAAAGCTCAAATACTTGTGGACTTCGATTCTTTTTTTGTTCCCTCAGCAGAGACAGCGGAGCGCGTAATAGATTTAATCCATATCTCCTCCTCTCAGGGTTTGCATTCTCAGGTGGATTCCTAGGAAGCAGAAGCCGGGCTCGTCTCCTTGTCAGATAACTGAACAACTGCTGTCAGACATTTTAAAAGTGTTTAAACCATAGACTGTAAAAGATATAGACGTAGTATCCGTGACGTCACCCATCTGTTTCTGAACGCTGTTTTGAAGCCAATTGGCAGCAGTAGCCATATTGCTGCTGTCGAGCCAGTGTGACGTAAAGAGGCGGGCTTTGAGTCTCCTAGCCAACAGCTACAGTGTTCCCACAGGCAGCTGTGCCTCTCATTGGAAGGCTAGTAATCTCAATATCTTCAAAATTGCCGAATTAGATCAAAATTGAACCCCCTCACAGTGAGAGGCGACGAGAAATGAGCTATTCAGACTACAGTCATCTTTTGTACCAGGCTGTACACATGTTTATTAATGCTGCAAAGATCGTCTTTTTCCCATTCATGTGTATGTGACTTCCGGTACTTCCGGAGCCAGCCTCAAGCGGATCCTCGATGAACTGCAGCTTTTAACACTTCCGCATTGACTCATATTTTTAGACCGGAGGTTTCCGCTTGGTTTAAACATGTAGTCTGCAGCAGAGTCGAGTCATTTCCCCGTAGCCGGAAGCCTTTCTTGCCCTCCAGGGGGGCGGGGCCATACGTGTGATGTCACAGGAAAATTATGACTCAGTTTAGATGTTGAAGTTATCTCTCTGTATTCTGCAAACTCTTAACGTTTGAAAGTTAGAGAGCTGTACTTTCTATCCTCCCTGTGCTACAGAGCCTCATATGCAGCGTTAGCCACGACTCTTTGACACCTATAATTCTTCACAGCTGTTAACCCGATACCCAGCCGGCTCAGACAGCCCTTAGTCCTGGACCCCGAGGGGCTTCAGGCAGAGATCATAAACCTCTAAGAAGTGAAAGGCCAGAAAATCAGACAGAGAGAACAAACACAGACTTCTGACACTTCAGTTATCTTTGAAAACTCTCTTAGAAACTATTTCCTTTCTTCTTTGTCACCCCTCTTTCATCGCAGGATGGACAAGTTGAAAGTGGACCAGCGGGCTCCTCAGGAGTTGAACAACTTACTGAACCACAGAGTCCTGACCCGACCCGAGATCCAGAACAACGAGCGCAACCGCGAGCCTCTACGACAACACTCCCTGTCTCGACTGGACGACAAACGGCAGAAGGACATCGAGAAACACAACAGCCAGAGGGAGCGTGAGTACTACACCCTGCAGAGAGACGGAGAGAGGTACTCCCTGAAGAAAGATGGCGTCAGCTACACACTTCAGAAGGATGGAGAGAGGTATCTCCTCCACAAGGACGGAGAGAAGTACCTGCTGCGGAAAGACGGGGAGAAAACGTACCTTCACAAAGACGGAGAGGTGTGTGCCATTCACAGGGAGCTGGAAAAGTACGCCGTTCAGAAAGTGGACGAGAAGTACACGTTGACGCCGACAGAGGAGAGATACGCTCCATCAAAAGACGGAGAGAAGTACCTGCTCACGAAGGACGGAGAGAAATATGCACTGCAGAAAGTGGGGGACAGACACATGCTCCAAAAAGACGCTCAGAAACCGGCTCCACATAAAGAGGTGAAGAGAGCGCTGTCGCTAAAGGAGACGGAGAGATACGGCACAATGAAAGCTGACAGCAAATACGGGACGATACAAGTGGTGGATAAATACGGCACGGTGAGGGAGGTGAAGAAGTACGCCACGCTACGAGAAGGAGATAAATACTCCATGTTTAGAGACGCAGAGAAGTACGCTACGATCCGCGGGGGAGAAAAATACGGCTTCCAGAGAGACCCGAGTGCAGAGCGGCCTCTGACCAAAATCAGCAGCATCAAGCTGCAGCCGGCTCAGGCCGCTGCCATCGCCGCCGCCGTGTCTGCATCCCGACAGGCCAACATCAACGCCCAGAAACCTGCTCCGGTGAACGGCTCCGGGTCAACGCAGGGGGAGCTGGTTGTAGACTGCGGCCCAGCAGAAGGAGACTCCAGCCAAATTGGGGGTCCAGTCAAGTCTCCTGTTCCAGTCCAGGAGCCAGAGAGGGGTCTCTCCAGGACCAACTCCATGCAGCAGCTAGAGCACTGGGTCCGCACGCACAGGAGAGGAGTGGATGACGACGCCCGGAGGTGAGACTGACTGAGAGAGTGTGCATGTGTGTTTCTTTTCTGTAGCTCATCCAGGTTCAGGTTTTTAAAATGGGATCAGATCACAAACTCACCACCAACACAGGGATGACCAGCGTCTCTGCGCTCTAAGAGGCCGAATGTTTGTCTCTGGAGTCAGCTGTTTTTGAAAACAGCTGCTCCTGATGACAAACAGCATCTTCCTCTTTGACTAAGAGCTCTCTCTCTGCAGGGATCCTCTCTGTAACTTCATCACACACTTCTGAGCCTGTCAGGGACTAAAACAAGCAGCTGTTCTCTGACTGGACGCACTTTCCAAAAGGATTATGTCACGAGAGCAGCCATCTAGTCATGCAGACTAGAGCAAGTATTGACGATAACAATACCGTGTAGCTAACTGGTTCATAGTCGGGGGCGCTACAGGTGCTTTATGCTGTTCCCCGTAAAGCAAAGAGAGATGAAGAAGAGGCAGCAGAAGCAAACCAAGCAGCAACTTCTGGTCTTAAAATATGAAGCCCATGCAGAAGTGTTAAAAACTACAGTTCCTTTAGTGTCCACTAGAGGCTGGCTGCAGAAACACGTGAAGCCACATACACACCCATTCAAAGAGACGATAAGAGGGTCTTGTCTCACCTTGTCTGGATTCTATTTCCCATAACCACCTGTTAACCATACGTTATAACTTACTCGTAGTGTTCGTATCGTAGAGTGGATGATGAGGTATATTAGGACGAAACAGATGGCCGTGACTTCTTCATTTATAAAAACACAAAGTCAGCCCTCATCTTCAGAAAAAGACTTTCGTTAGTTCACCAGAGAGGTCGATTCCTCCTGACAGATCAAACCCTCTATTCCATCCCATCACTCCCTCTCTGGCTGAGCATCCTCCTCCGTTCTTGCCATGACCTTGCGGGCTGCGGGGAGCTGAAAGCTTTTTGTGTCACAACAGATGTGTTTCTCATTCGGGAGCGGTGGCGTTTAGCTGGCGTTTAGCCGGCTGTACGGGGGGACGCAGCGGAACAGAAGAACGGAGCGCAGCCGCTCGCTGTGCTGTCAGCGCTTCCCCTCTCCGTCTGCTGCCATGAATAAGTCATAGAAACGAGAGCGTAATGAGAGCAGAGCGAGCGGAGTGCTGCCGAGCATCATTTGTCATCTTTATCAGCTCAGGGTGCAAACGAGGAGGCGAGAGAAACTTTGTTGGACTGATTGTTATTGTTGTTTACAATGAGGGCTGCTTCTGCTAACAGCCATGTTATTGAAAGAGAGCAGCCATTATAACATCGTACAGGCGATAACCGATATGAAGAGTGCTGTAATACATCCAAATCATCCCAGGGAGGAGATTTCAACCATGATACCTTTTATTAGTAGTATTTAAAGGTACAGTGTATATTATTTAAAGGTGCAGTGTGTGGTATTTAAAGGTACAGTGTGTAGTATTTAAAGGTACAGTGTGTAGTACTTAAAGGTACAGTGTATATTATTTAAAGGTGCAGTGTGTGGTATTTAAAGGTACAGTGTGTAATATTTAAAGGCACAGTGTGTAGCATTTAAAGGTACAGTGTGTAGCATTTAAAGGTTCAGTGTGTGGATTTAAAGATACAGCGTGTAATATTTAAAAGTGCAGTGTGTAGTGTTTAAGGCCCAGTGGGCCCGATCTACTAAAGGTTTGTGTGCAAACTTGATAGCGCGCGCAAAGCAGATTTACTAACCGGGTGCACCGAGGATTGCGTCTTTCAAATGAGCAAAATAGCACTCACTATCCATTTAGCGTGTTTACCTTCATGAATATGCAGAATACATGCAGATTATCGGAACACGCAAAATACTGGGAGGAGGAGATGCAAATGTAATCATTTAGCACACGCAATGTGATCTATCAAACCTGAAGCAGATAGCGTGCGCTGTATTTGCGTCTATATTTAGCACGTTTGAAAGGCAGGTGCAAACTGGCACAGCGTTACGCACACATGGCTGTGGTCACTGCAAAGCTTATAACATCGCTTTACAACATGCCTGCAACAGCGGGGCTTACAAGCATTACTAAATGTTTTAGTCAATCAAACCAAGAGAACAAAAAAATAAAAAATAATAAAACAACACAAATTCAAAGCAGTTCAGCACCACGGATAGCGACCACATCATTCTGACACCCACTTCAACTTTTTCAACTAATCACAGTAGTCCACTGTATCAATAGCTATAAAGTTTAGTAAAATTGGCACAGCGGCCCACATGTTCAAATACAAACAAAAATCAATATGAACTAGGCCTACTCACCACTGTTTGGACGAGCCTTAAGCTCCGCGGACATGTCCACGATGCGCTGTATGTCCATTTTCTTTGATCTGTCATTCTCAATAGATAACATGACATGTCCACTCAGTGTCTCCTGTCCCATCGTGCTCATCAAGGGGTTTTTAGTTAGTTTTAACTTGGAGAATGAGCGCTCACTAAGTCGCCAGGCAGCTGAATTGCCTCAAACATGTTCACAGCTCCATTTAAGCTGATGAATCTTTGGGACAGTTGCTGGATGATGATATCAGGCATTAAAGAAGTTCACCGGAAAGTTGCTCCCTGGGACAGTGAGGCGACTGTCAAAGTGACGCCTAACTTTTCTAGAGCAAGAGCGGCAGACTTAGCTTCATCACATTGCTCTCTAAACTCCATCAAAACACTGATTGCGTTTTGTAGAAGTGTAGATGCGTTTATTTCATGGGCAGATATTCTGTTTTTTCTCACAGCATTCACCTTTTCACAGATGGCCTCCCAAATCGCGTTTCTTCCGGCAACGCTGAGATGTCTCTGCTGGAGTTCACCGATGTGTTTATTTCCCTCCTCCACAAAGATCTCCAACTCCATGTCTTCAAACTTCATTTATCGCTTAAGGCCACTCTGTTCTCTCAAACTCTCCATGGGGACAGCCGATAGCACACGCAAAATCCTCGTAAAATAGGGCGGTCCGCACCACTTTTGCACTTGTTATCATTTGCGCACGCCGTCATAGTAAATCACCCGCAACACGCCCAGAAATAGCACGTGCAAAATGATTATTTGCACACGCAAATTAGCGCTTGTTATTTGGTATCTTAGTAGATCAGGCCCAGTGTGTAGTATTTAAGGATGCAGTGTGTAGTATTGAAAAGGAACAGTGTGTAGGATTTAAAGGAACAGTGTTAGCATTTAAAGGTGCAGTGTGTGGTATTTGAAGATATAGTGTGTGGTATTTAAATTTAAATTTAAAGTTACAGTTTGTAGTGTAAGAAGATAACAGAAGCTTAAATGTTGAGCAGTGAGATTTTAATTAATAACCTGAAACATCTGAGCAAACTGATTTCTCACCTCTAGTTTGTGATTATTCGTGCACAGGGTTTTCTAAAAGGCAGAATCTGATTTAATGTCATGAAGGAAAGCTGCTTTTCTCAGATTAATTTTCTTTTGCAACCAAATAAGTGATTAATTATCTCCCTACATTCATCCTGCTAATTCGATGTGCCTGTGCCAAATGTTCCCCGTCACTTGGAAAGCTTCCAAAATACAATCCTTTATTTTGGAATCAGCAGCAAAATCATGTGTTTAGTGTTTTTATCAGAGAGAAAGAACCAGAGGTTGAAGAGTAAATCAATAAAAAGCCCGAGAGTACAGAGGGGATGTATTTGACAGAGATGTTTTTCACTTACAGGCCTGAGAGGATATTTTAGCTGGCCATTTCTGCCGTTCTCAGTATAATGTTGTAGGTTATTTGCAATACAAGGGAAGTCCTTCAGTCTCTGCCTGCTGCAGGTCGGGGTCTAAGCTCATCCCTCCTGAATGCAGAGGTTAAATGAGACGAGCAGAGAGCAACCCGCCCGGGTGACAGATGTTGATGTGCAGTCAGAGTGACGATGACTGTGATATATCTCTGTGTGGACTCTGAGGTCACACTCCTGCAGGATGGACTCTTTTATGTTCCCCCTCTAATGGCCCTAACGATAACGAGCTCATCATAACTTCATGTTGGGGTCAAAGTGAAAGTGAAGCAAATTTCTGTTAACAGAAGTCGTCTGATAATTAAAGGCAGCCATGCGCACTGGACATGTCAGGGCTCACACATACAGATAATTAAGCCGGTTCCTTTTCAGCACACTCTGATTAAAAGCATTGATTCACTGATGCAGCGTAACAGCAAGTGCAGGTGAGTGTGTGGTCTGTTATCTAAGTGTGTGTGCTGCATGTAGCCGAGGCTTAAATGTCAAACCCACAACTTTAATGTCAGCTGTTGTTTTTGTTCTCTTGATTGCTGCGAAGGACGTAAATGTCTTTTTTAGCATAAAACAGTGGCAACATGTTTTTTTTACGAGCCTGCAGAGAGGAGGGTCTGACCACTGCAAGATTCATGAGTCACTGCCTGCTTTAAAGAATGACTCATTCCCTTCGTGTGTTCACTTATTTGCACATTTATTAGTTTCTGGAAAGTTCACTAGCTGCCGTCTCCTTCATGAAACTTAAAGAATATCTGCCGCCATACTTAGAGTTTATAACGGTGCTTTCTTGCGTCTCAGGATTGGGTCTGAGTGCTTTGGCTCTTCAAAGTTGTGAGAGTTAAGAGCCCCATTTTCATATTCCTCTCTTTGCTCTTGAACATTTCTTTTTCTTATGACGAGTGGTCCTGTGTGTTAAATAAACTCTGTGGAGCTCAAACTTGCGAGCACTGCCCACAACGACAAGGTCTACTCAATAACAGCTTTTAAGACACGCACCGAAAGAAGAGGGAGAGGAGGCTGGGGTTTAAATCTGATGCATCCCACTCTTTTAAAGTTATGTCTTCTTTTTTGGGTTTAGAGGTTTTATAAGTGATGCATTTCCACATCATGAAATGGCGTTGAACGTTTCAATCTTATTCCCTTCGAGGCAACACAGGATGCTCAGGGCACCTGCACAAGTGGTGATCCGGTACATTTGAAGACTGTTGAAGTGGCAAAGGATGGGTATGAGGGTGTAGTGCAAAATAGACACAACAGACACAATCAGATTCATCCTGGATCCATGAATGGTGAAGACCTGGATCATGGAGGCATGCACGCTCGGTCTGCAGAGTATTGGACTCTGAGGAGATCCTGACCTGATCTCTGAGGTGACATAGCCTCAATCTGCAGATTTAAAGTTGGTGACAAGATGATGAAGTGTCCTGATAAAGTATCTCAGAGCGAGAGGAGACGGAGGTCAGCGAGCATCTGTGTGTTTGAGCCGACACTGATTCTGTGTCAGATTGAAGGTTATGACTCTACAGTTAAGCTGTCTGCCTGAAAATCAAGTATCCAGGAGAGAGATTGGATTTTCCTGATATGAGTGCCATCTAGACGGGCTGTTATTTGTTGAAGTGTTTAGAGTTTCACTTCTGTGCTGGAATACATTGTCAGCTGTTTAAAGGTGAATATGCCGTAACCCGGCTCGTCACCCACGACAGAAGACAGGGAGGAGGGATGAGCTGAGAGAGTAAACAAGTTTATGACTTCAAGTTAAATTAATGGATTATAAGAATGGATGTGAGGTGTGTACGGTCTGTAGCATCAGTAGTGTGTGTGTGTAAACGTGGTGTGGTGAGAGCAGGAACATAAAAACAGAGAGAGGCTGCAGGGAGCTGAGCTTTATGTCCGGTGTGGAGCACGGGGCTCAGCTGCTCCCGGTCTAAGAGGATATGACCAATCAGCCGTCCTGGCACCTCCAAGGAACATGTCTGTTGCCACCTGCATGTACACATAGAAGCCTGGGCCCTCACACTCGTTACCTCTAAAGTATGTTTTTATATTTAACTCTGATTTCATTTTATACCACATGTTCGTTTAATCACAAAAACAGCTTTTTATTATTTAAAGAACCTTTCTGGAGTTAGGCCGTTTCTCTCTCTTGGCAACACAGAGAGACGAAAGGTGCATTTCGACCAATTTTACCCTGAACTAAAAGGTTCCGTGCAAGTAGCAAAGACGTTTCAACACGGCTTTAAAATCCTTTTTAACTCAAAATGCTGTGGCACAGTCAGCCGGTGTTTTGGTTTAAACCGCAACCCTGCTAATTGGAGACTCTCAGCCTGATGCATCCATCATTAACGTCTTTAGACGATCATTAAATATCCTGGGACCTTTGAAAAGTACTACCCCGCAAGCAGGGGCTTTTCAGGGGTGAGATTATCCACCCCTGCACTAAATTTAGACCCTTAGTCCACCTGTCAAAACGCACGTAGTTCCGGGGTAAAGTTCCTCCGGTGCATTAGATTTCCTATAAACTTATATCTGCATGCAACTTACAATTCACTTCTCCTCATCCACCTCTTCATCTGCACCTCATTAGAGGGAAAGTAAACAAAGCAGTACATGCAAATATAAGTCCTTTATCAAAACTCCTGGCTGCAGTGGAAGAGTTTAACTCAGTCTCATGTGGAGCATTCAACAGAAGCTCCAACATGCAACACTTTGGAGTCAGAGGCAACATTTCTTTACATAGAGACCTACCACATGTGCTCGCTCTCCAAGGCTGAGAATCATTTGTCTTCAGACTTTCTTTTCCTGAAGTGTTATAACTTTTTGGGACTCTGTTTTTGGTGCATCATGTAAACCAGCCCAAGCAGCACTCCTTTGTTACTGTCCTGAACTTTAAAGATCTTTGCAAACAGCTAGGGAATGATCTGTTTATTTGAGTCAGTGCCGAGAGAGTTGGTGGCATTTTGATGGCTACTGAGACCTTGTGTTGAGATTCAAACCAGGTCTTTGTCTAGTGCATTTTGCAGCATCGCACATGCTTGCACCAGAATAAAGTTTATAGCCCAAAATAGCCTAGACCCATATTTTTGGGGATTTTGCATCCCTGAAAAAGTGACACAGCATGTAGCTGTAGGTGTGCAGAAAACATCCTCTGTATCAGGTAACTTATAAAACCTCCCTCCTCCTCTTCTGTTTGTCTGTTTTCTCCTCCAGTGTGACTTCCTACCAGACCTTACCCCGGAACATGCCCAGCCACCGGGCTCAGATCGTGCCCCGCTACCCAGAAGGCTACCGAACGCTCCCTCGAAACAGCATGATGAGACCGGACAGCATCTGCAGCGTGGCGGGCTCCGTGTACGACCGGGCCCTTCGTCCTGCCTCCACCAGCACCGTCATCACCACGGCGGAGAAGAGGAGGTCAATGAGGGACGACACCATGTGGCAGCTGTACGAATGGCAGCAGAGGCAGGCCTTCTCCAGGCACAGTCTGGCTCAGCCCACAGGTACAGACACCAATGACACATGACCACTACCCATCCTGGGATGAAAGCATGAGAGGGATGTTCATGTGTCAATAAGATCAAAGTGAATGTAGCCCCAAAGTTTCAAAAGTAAAGCCACCAACAGGGGGCAACTCCACTGGGTGCAAAATTAAGTATTTGCAGAAGGAAATCACTCCTCAGCTGATTTATTCCTTTAGTGAGTTCATGTTCTCAGTCTCTAGTTTCAATACAGCAGTAAATGATGGTCCCATTCTAGCTGCATTTCGACCAAGAGTTCCGGGGTCTTTTAGCCCCCAGAACTACTTTACCCTGAACTAAAAGGTTCCTGTGCCCCTATTGTTGTCTGCGTTTCGACCGCGGGCTGAAGTCCAGGCTAGATTGTGCAAATCAGGAAAAAAGTAAATGCACGACACGACCAGACCAGTCGAGGGCAGTAAAACAAAGACGAATGCCATTCATCACAGATGAGACCATAGAAGCAGACGGACAGGCATGTATCATTATGAGCAACACAACAGTTAGCTTGTTAGCATGAAGAGACTCAGCTGGCGCTGTTTTAGATGGTGCTATATTTCATCACAGATGGATTCACTGAATCAACACGTGAGAGGAGATAAGCGCGAGTAGCAAAGACGTTTTAACACGACTTTAAAATCCTTTTTAACTCAAAAAGCTGTGGCAGAGATCAGCCGGTGTTTTGGTTTAAACTGCGACCCTGCAAACTGGAGACTCTCAGCCGGATGCATCCCTCATAAACGTCTTTAGACGATCATTAAATATCTGATGAGGATATTTTGAAATCTTAATAAAAACTAAACTAGTTTGCATTCCCAGGAACTCCCTCTGTGTTTCAACAGCTGTGTAAACTCAACAAACACTGACACATTCAGCTGAAGGTCTCCAGTTTACAGGGTCACTTTTAAAACCATAACACCGGGAGAGACGCATTTGCGGTGGCTTAGAGAAGACTACTGTTACAAGCTGCTAAATCAAGTGAATCACAGCTTCTTCTTTTGAAAAGGACACACACATACAAAAAAGATAGAACAAATAAAAGCAGATGAAAGAAAGAGAAATCAAGTGAATCACAGATGTGTGTGATGTTATTGTGGAATAAAAAGACTGCAGTTAATCTACCAATCAGACACGTTCAACATTGCAGGCCCTGCCCCCAAAAGTCCTGGGACATTTAAAAGTACTACCCCCCAAGCAGGGGCTTTTCAGGGGTGAGATTATCTAACCCTGAACTAAATTTAGACCCTGGTTCCTCCGTTTGAAAAGCAAGTAGTTCCAGGGTAAAGTTCCTGCGGTAGAAAGACGCCTTTAGAGTCACAGAGAGCAGGAAGCAGTGTCTTCTTTAGGTAGCGGCACTGCTGAGATTGAGAATGTGTTACCTCCTGGAAACATGTTTTGAGGTGTCATAAAGGAGTTCTGATTTCAAACTTTAAATACAAAGTAAACAACGTGTACTTTATTCTCCTGTTTGTGTAACCTGTCTGTATTTTTGTTTGCTTGGTGTAAAATAATGTCACTGGATGATTTCGGCACCATTACGATCGTAAGCGTGCTGCAGAAAGTGTCATCCTGAGAGTGTGATCTGACATGCTTTCAGGCCGGCTAAGAGCTCCCAAATAATGTCGTATCATATGTCATCATTTTCAGAATCACTCTCGGGATTACAGCTCCAATTATGTTACCATCACAGAAATATTACAGGCAATGAAAGCATCTGACTCCACTCTGCCTCTCTCTCCTCCCCTACTGATGTGCTTCCAGCTGTCAGTCACTATGGCACCCTGCCCAGCACAAAGACCATGGGCAACATTTCTGAGCACGCCGTGGCACATTCCATCCCCACCTCGCCGTCTCATGGCTCCCTGGCTCTCTACAGCACCTTCTCCCCTCCTCGCCAGCAGGCTCCTCACAACCCCGGCAGCTCGCTTCCAGAGGTGTCCTCGCCCGTCTTCAAGGGGGACATGACGCTGGAGCCCAGGCACAGAGCACACCTTGTTAAGGTAGAGAGCACTCACTAACAGGAATGACAACACACTTCATTTATTCAGATTCAAAAATCCATCCATCCATCCATCCATTTTCTTCCACTTATCCGGGGTGGGGTCACGGAGGTAGCAGTCAAAGCAAATTGACCCAGACATCCTTCTCCCCAGCAACACTTTCCAGCTCCTCCTGGGGAATCCTGAGGGCGATCCCAGAAATATCCCAGTGGAATATATAATCCCTCCACTGCGTTCTGGGTCTACCTCGGGGCCTTCTCCTAGTTGGATGTTTCCGGAACACTTCTAAAGGGACGCGTCCGAGAGGCATCCTTATCAGATACCCAAGCCACCTCAGCTGACTCCTTTCAACGCGAAGGAGTACGGGAGCTACGAGGACCCCTGGCGTAGGGTACACCGTCGATTTGACATAGAAATATACAGTAAATCAGCCTTTAGGGCAAATACTCGCCCTCCACCGAGAGAACAATCCACCACTTTCCAACAGAGTACCATGGCCTCAGACTTGGAGGTACTGACTCACATCCCGGCTGCTTCGCACTCAGCTGCAAACCGCCCCAATGCCTGCTGGAGGTCCCAGCTTGAAAGAGCCAACAGAACCACATCGTCTGCAAAAAGCAGAGATGAATTTCTGAGCCCCCTGAACTGGAGACCCTCCTCGCCCCGGCTGTGCCTTGAGATCCTGTCCATAAAAATTACAAACACAAATGCGATGAGAGACTGTAGCTTCTGTACATGGGGCACACGCTTAGGCGCCCCAAGATCCCGAGACTTCTGCAAGATCCTGAGAAAGTTTAAGAAGATCAGAGGAAACTTTTGCCAGATCATGTACACATTTGGGGAATTCTTCATTAAAGTTTGTTCAGGGTCACTCAGGTGAATTCGTAGATTTCGAAGGAACGTTGACGAAGAAACAAACGGAATGTGTTTGACATTTTAGGTTGTGGCAAACTTTGTTCTGATATTTTAGGACGCAAACTTTCGAGTGAAAAACTTTGTCAACCCCATCAAGATAAATGTTCCAGTGATCTCTGAATAAACATCTCAAATAGAAAGTTAAAAACATTCTGCGTCTCCTCTTCATGAATCCTAATTCGGGGTTTGAAGTAAAACACGCTCACATCCTGAGCTGAAGTATAAATCAATTCATCCTGTAACCAAAGAGCTGAAATGCAAATAGCAAATAGCTGGAAATGACTCTCTGTTTGCACTTCTATCATTTATATTTTGCACCAAATGGAGAAAATTAGACTTAATGGAGCTTCCTACAAAGAAACACTCAGAGTGTGCTTGGCATCCTGTCCCCCGTGAACGAAAGAGGTCCTCGTCAGAGATGGAAGCAGTCCTGAATCTGAAGTGTCCACAGATGTTCCTTCTGATTTCCCCCGGAGAGTTTGACAGGAAGCTGAGCTGAGTTTGCAGTCAGTGAATCATTCTCACTTCAATGGATTCGTCCAATCCTCCTGTCACATGTCTGAAACCCAGGTCCAATCCCGTCCCCAAGCTGTGAGCCGCAGTGACACCTCAGATCAAGTTTATACTCTGGCTGAGACGCGTCAGACAGCTGATGTTAATACACCAGGCAGCTCAGACTCTATATTCCCGGTCAGAGAGAGGAGAGGAGGAAGCTACTGAGAACACCTTTACATCAGCGAACAATGAGCTCAGGTACAGAGGGATAATGTTAAAGTTACAGGCGTCAGCTTAGGATGAAAATGTATGGCAGCTGAATAAGATATGTGAAATT
This sequence comes from Notolabrus celidotus, assembly GCF_009762535.1. Classification (NCBI taxonomy): domain Eukaryota; kingdom Metazoa; phylum Chordata; class Actinopteri; order Labriformes; family Labridae; genus Notolabrus; species Notolabrus celidotus. The sequence continues at coordinate 20,588,093 of NC_048292.1, forward strand.
ATCAAAGCAGGAAGTCTCACAGACAAATTCCACCAGATCAGTGTCTGGTCCGTCTAAAATCCTTGTTTGGAGAGACAGGTTATGGTGCTTGGCAATAACTTGCGAAGAAGACTTTATTTAAATTTTCCGTGCAGAGACGGACCGGTCACGGATCTGGTTGAAGTCCAATTTTAGAGACAGTCCAAAACAAGACAGGTTTATGTGGTTATTGGATTTTTCCACCCAACAGATCGTCTCCGCCGTACAATAACAGTCATAGTCGCTTCTGAAGATAAAAGTTGCCCAGCAGTTTTGTTGTGCTTCTACACACGAATGTAAGCTTCGGATGTTTCTTGATGCTGTCCTTTGTTTGGAGACGTTCAGTAAAGGCTTTAGTGTCTGAATTTAATTAAATTAACAATAACTGGAGTTCGGTCATTGCTTATTGTTTGTTAACAAAGACAGCAGATGTTGTTGGACAGATACTGTATCTGGATGAAAACATGACTGCATTTTTCTATTGTCGCGCTCTTATTTTAGTATGTTTGTCTTTGTGCATCGTTGTTCTTCGTGGTGACTTCAGTGAACAGATTCATAGAGAGACATTAAAGCTTCGGCTTGCATTAGCTGATTAACGGCACATTAAGTATGCCTCATTTTACCAGAACAAACTCACCATCATGCACAGCTTTCATCTTCACTTCTCTTTCTGTCAGATGTTCATTGTTGTGAGATCGCTCTGGAGTCTGACTCACGCTGCGTCTTTCCTTTTAATGAGCGTCCTGGCTGCAGCACTAACAGCCTTTTGGAGGTATTCAATCAAATGCTTGTGAAAGGGCCCGCTGAGACGAGTCAAGTCTACTTTTACTGTTACGCTCCCGAATACGAGGCTGATAAAAAATCATGTTTCTCTCAGAGCAGTAAAAAACAAAGCAATGCTGAGAGGAACATGAGGCGCAGATACTGAAATATTTTACAGTGAGAATAAACAGGAAACAGTCTCAGTGCAAAGAGGTCCTTTACATAAGACTGTAAATAATACAATTAAGTGGGTTAAAGACTTGACATCAAGACTGGATAAGATCCAGTTAGACACACATCTTCTGAGACCGTGTTGGAGAGAGGGATAGAGGGAGGTGAAGAGAGAGAGATGATAGTGGTGAGACAGATAGTAGTAGTTGTAGCAGCTGGAGTCTACAACGTCCACAGCAGCAGAGATCCAGAGGAACCTACGAGACAAGGGAGCTCAGGGACTCCAGAAAGGTCTATGATTAGTAACGTTAATGGGACAGGAAGAGTTAAAGTAAGAGACAGGCAGACAGAGGAGAGAGAGGGAGAGACAGGATCCCAGTGTGGCAGTCTAAGCCTATAGCAGCATAACTTAGAGCTGTTCCAAGCTTGAGCCAGCTCTAACTGTCACATATTGTTAATGTAACAGGTGGTGTCAATGGAAGTGTATCTAAGAGACTCCTGCAGGTTTTTTATAGAGGATCAATCTGAGCTGAATCCAGATGAGCTGAACTTAAACTTTCTCTCTTCACAGTACGGCTTCCAACCCGACCGACGATCCATCGCAGGCAGCGTCCCCCCTCAGAACATCACTGCCCAGTCTCTGCAGGGCAAGACGGTGAGTGTTCCAGCTCAACCCCTCTCCATCATCCTTTAGTTTTAGTTCACTTTTACATAAAGAGAGATGAAAAACAAGCAGTGTCCAAAAAATGATTTACACACACGTCTCTGTTAATCATGTTTTTTTTCAGCTACCTCTTATTGCTGTAGTTTGTCCACTTCTCTCTGCAGAACCGGTGTAATTATTGCCAACACCATTGTCTTTTGATGACAGCGTATACACACACACACACACACACACACATGCACGCACGCACGCACACACACACACACACACGCACGCACGCACGCACGCACACACACACACACACACACACACACACAGCGCAGCAGCACGAGTGGGATTGTTTTTGCCCTCAAATTGAAGCTCCAACAATCAGGATGCGGGCTGATATTTCTCTTTGAAGCGAGCTGTGAATAATGTCGTGATTGCTTGTCTGCAATCGAGTGCCTCGGCGGTTTGATGAGAAAAAATTTGTCCAGTAATTTTCCACGCAGCTTTTTGCAGAGCGCTGTTTTGTCACAGTCACAGCAACTCTGTTCATTTACTCCATTATTTAAAGAGTGATGAAATGCAGAGTGTGTGTGGGTGTGAGTTTGAGTGTTTGTGTGTTTGTATTTGTGTTTTTACGTGCACCAATCTGCCCTTAAATCTATAACTGAAGTTGTTTGTTACCCTCAGTTTGTAGTATTTTAAAACAAAAGCTGAACAGTGATGAAAAACAGATTTTATGCAAACGTGACAAAAGGAGCAGCTTGTAGTTGGAGTCAAAGTCACGGCTGTTTGAAAGGTCGGCCCGTTTTCAGAAGAAGAAGCATTTCCTCTCCGTTTAATATCGTATAGCTCTTTCTCTGGATGCAGCTAAGTCCCTATTTTTCACATTCAGCGTCGGGTCAAATGTAGCAACCTTTGCAGATTGGAAGAAAGAAGAATCATGTTAGTGATAACAAAGTAGACGGTTAAATACATTTGCATGAGTCTTTAAAACGAGCAATATCTGCACAAATACAGCCATTAATCTTGTGAGAAAATGTGAATTTCCTTTACTCTGTTTTGAGAAAATGTGATCTTTAACTTAAATAAGCAGGAGGTGCATCAACTGTAGACACTTGTAACATAAATGTGAAGTCATCTTTGTCCATCAGGTAAATGTAAGTCCATTATTCACTCTCATTTTAGTGTTTTCTGACCCCTCTCCCTCCTGTCTTGGTTTTAACAAGATGTAGAAAGACTGAAAACATCCTGACAGAGTTTGATCAAAGCTCAGTGAAGCTGCATTTTGATGATCTTTGTGCTGTGTTTTTGTTGCTACAGGTGTTTAGATGAGAATATCAATAACTGCATTTTTGATACCCCGACAATCTGTAGATTGGCAGAGTGTCAGTTTTATTCTCTCCCCTGTGTGTTGCTCTGTGTAGCCGGAGGAGCTGACCCTGATGCTGATCAAGCTCCGCCGGCAGCAGGCGGAGCTCAACAGCCTGCGGGAACACACAGTAACTCAGCTGATGGCCCTCGGTTTGGAGGGGCCCAACGCGAAGGTCAGCACTGAGTGTGAACCGTACATATGTTGGTGTGTGTGCATGCACGCATTTGTGCTCCCAACCGAGCTGCCGAATGTCCTGATGTGTGTTGATGTTTGTCCTTACGGGAGGTTCTTTAAAGGACTGATGGTTTACTCCAAATGAAATTGATTCACTGTGTCCTGAAGAGTCTGATCAGAACAATCAATCTTTATTTATAAAGCACCAATTCCCAACAAATATTATCCTCAGACTCTCTCCAAACAGAGCAGGTCTAGACCTTATTCTATGTTCTATTATTAACAAAGGCCCAACATCAAGACAGGATAAGATCCAGTCCCACCTTACAGACAGGACTCAGTCTGATCTCATCTTATTCCACCATGAGCAGAGCACTTTGCAACATTTAGCAAGTTACAGTGGCAAGGACAAACTTTCTTTAATAGGCAGAAACCTCCAACAGGACCAGACTCATGTTAGACACACATCTGCTGAGACCGTGTTGGAGAGAGGGATAGAGGGAGATGAAGAGAGAGAGAGAGATTATAGTGGTGATAGTAGTAATTGTAGCATCGGGAGTCTAGCACGTCCACAGCAGCAGGCCGTCTACGGCAGAGATCCAGAGGAACCTACGGGACAAGGGAGCTCAGGGACTCCAGAAAGGTCTATGGTTAGTGACTTTAATGGGACAGAGAGAGTTAAAGTAAGAGACAGGATCCCAATGTGTCAGTCTTAGCCTATAGCAACATAACTAAGAGCTGGTCCAAGCCTGATCCAGCGCTTACTATAAGCTTTATCAAAAAGGAAAGTTTGAAGCCTACTCTTAAAAGTAGAGAGGGTGTCTGCCACCCTGACCCTGACTGCTAGATGATTCCAAAGTAAAACTAAATCTCTTTTTTGAGATTCTTATTGCTGTCTTAAACTTTTGGATGGATGGACATGGCCCCTAACGGATGAATCCTAACGAGGAGGGAGATATTACACACTTTCTGTTAATGATCGTTAGCAGGTTTCCAATAAAAAATTAGACTACCAGATTTAGTGGAACAAAATGTGCTCCAATCATTATCAGCCGGAGGATTAATCTAGCTTTGATGATCCCCTGAATGAGATGTAGTGACTCAGAAAGCTTGACCTCTTTGAATAACTTGAACAGTGTTTAGTTCAGACAAAGAGATCTCTCAGTATCATGACGTGTTAGACCAGCTCAACGTCACATTAAGACATTTAAGTTTCGATTTCATTTGGAGTACAGTTCTGGCTTTACCGCACACATCCTGGTGGAGGTTTACCTTTGCTTTGGGACTCTGGGATTCACTGTATGCTGGGTTTTATTGGCTTTAAATTGCACCCATGTGTGTGTTTGAGCGTGTGTATTTATTTGCATGGGGGCGCCGCTCTTGTCCATGCATCGTGCATGTCGGCCTGAGGTGAGCGAGCACTGTGGATGCATCACAGCTGATGCATCGTGTTGTCTCTTCTCAGTTTGATCACGCTTTCATAAGAACTGGTTTGGAAAGTTTTTTGCATAATGACTCTTTCACCTGATCACTTTTACGATTATTTGTAAGACTAAGAAGTTTTAGTGCATGTACACGAGGTGTGCAGCATGTCAGGTAAACATTTTCAGAATTTCTTTGCAGAATGAAGCTCAGCATGCTGTCAGAGTTTGTTCTGAAAGTTTTATGAATCCTCTATTAATTCTTTAACATGTGTGATTTTGGAAACTGTAAATCTTCAGAGCTGCATAACTCGAAACTCTAGTTTTTGTCTCTAGCAGCAAAAACCCTCAAACCTTACCCAGTGATATGTCTCATTTCTAGTCAAAATACGTCATTACATTCAGATTAAGCTGCACTGACCTGACGGGTCCAAATATTAATCTTATTTCAAGATATACAAGCCGAAACTTATCAAGAACATTTTGCTTCCTACATTGGCAGCCATTTACTCATTCCAATAAAGAAGTCAGAATAATTGGCCTCTCTGCACGGCCAGCCATGATTTCAGTGTGCAGCAACCGTCTGCAGAGTATGATCCATGCAAAAGAATTGCAGAGATCTTCAATACTTTCACCCCGGATAGATGCAGAATCGTGATACTTTCACACATTAATGCTGTTACAACTATTAGTTGAGGAAAATCAGCATTTGCATAATTTGGGGTCATATCTTACAGCTCCCCGACCCTCTGATGTGGGTTAAAAGTTAAGACTCAGTGCTCTTAGTGCATTTTTTTGTATAATTTTTTATATTCACATTTAACATTACACCCATGAACACCAAAACAAACTAACAAACAAACAATAAAACAATAAATCACAGGGAACAATTAAATTAACAGTAGCACAAAACAACAAACAAAAACAAGATCAACAAACAGAACAAAGAAAAAAGACTTATACAGACATTAACTCACTCCCCACACTGACAAGCTCGACCTTGATAATTTCATACTTTTTCTTCTTTAAATAAATGTCAGCTGTTAAAAAAAATTGAAACAACATAAAATCTTTAATCACAAATCGAATGTTGCACTACTCTAACGAGTACATCCTAGTTATGCTTTTTTAAATGTATTTATTTACTTTTATTCATCACCACCTCAGTGCCCGATAAATAAGGGGTACAGTAAAAGGAAATTGCAAGTCAAAGTTTTAAAAAAAGAAAATAAAAAAGAGAAGAAAAAAACAACTTATGAACTAAGTGCTTGGAATACTTTACCCCATATGTTTTCAAAATTATATATTTTGTTCTTTTCGAAGGCTAATGACTCTTCCAATTACAAATAATATCCCAGTTCGTTACTCCAGTGTCTAAGTGAGAAAGGATATGTAGATTTCCGGTGTTTTAGAATAACTTTCTGAAATACAATAGAGGAAAAAAGTATAACCCAGCTTTGTGGATATCTGACTCTTACATTTGAGACATCTTGAAGGATGCAAGTTGAAATACTGAAATTAATTTCCACACCCAAAACCTCAGACAACCAACGCTTTATTTCATGCCAAACATTCTGAACTTTACTATAGCTCCAAAATGAATGAATCAATGAATCTGTGAATCCACATTTCAGACAATTCCCTGAAGCATGTCTGTCATACTTTTTAATTTTATCTCTTGTACAGGGTATTCTGTACATTATTTTATATTGGATTAAACGCACATTTACGTTGACGGTGATATCTCCTTAAATTTCAACAGTCCTTCCATCTCAACTTAAAATCCTTAAGTACATTTTAAATGAAGTATTTTTTACTTTTACTTGAGTAGTTTAACAAACTGTTAGTTTTACTTTCAGCTTCATAAAATAAAATTTAAGTTGATGCACTTTTACTCGAGTACAGTATTTGGTCTGTGTTCCTCTTAAGCATCTGTTTTGCATGTTCAGATGTTCACACAGAAATAAAACTGGAGGGTTTTCTGCAGCTTCGTATGTTGTCACTTTTGTGCCCTTACCAAGATGGCCGACTTTGAACAATTATCTGGAACTAAATTAAAGCAGCTATGACTTGTTTCTGTTGTGGGAAGATTTCTTATAAGCTCATAACATAAGGGCAACTTGAGAATATTCTTGAAGTTTATTCCCCATGGGAAATAAGAACATGATGATACATACAGTAATTAAAAATACAGTGCTTCCTTTGATATCATCCTCTGTCTCCATCTGATCCTTTTCTTCCTCTTTAAATGTCTTTAACGTTTGCTCCTCCTTCATCGTCCTCACACTTCCTGCTTCTTCCTTTTCTTCTTCTTCTTCTTCTTCTTCTTCTTCTTCTTCTTCTTCTTCTTCTTCTGCTGCTGCTGCTGCTGCTGCAGACTGATGTTCTTTCACATCACCTCCAGAGGAATCTCATTTACCTGGAGAGCCAGGTGAGGACTCCTGACTTTCTCTGTCTCGAGCTGCTTGGCATAAAATATGAATCCAAAACAAAGTCTATCGGAAACTACTGGAGCTTTTTAACCTTTACTTTCAACATCGTCTTATATTTCTAACGTATTAACATGAGTCTCTTGCATATGCATTAAAGATGAACATGATCTCTTTCCCTGGCTCATATTTCTACCTGTTTCTTCTTCATGTTTCTTTACCTCTTTGCTGAAAAATCTTTTGATCTATTCTCATTTTGTCTTTTTTTTTACTGCCTTTGTTAGAGACGATACTTTCAGAAAACTAAGCGTAGTCCAACATGTCGCCTACATCATGAGAAGTATTTTATCTGCTTTAATTCTACCCGGCACTGATGTTAGCGATCTCTCGGATGTTTTCACTGGAGTCACATTAACGTAGCGGCGCCCACGCCTGCTGACAGCTCACAGAGGCGTACTCAGATCATGGCAGCCGTCCAAATGTGCTGTTTATTTTTGGCCCATGTGTTAGGTCTCAGCTTCCCACATATCTTGCATTTTGGGACGCCACTACTCTGCTCTGAAAAGGGCATGTGCTTCAGGGCTGAACTCGCCCTGTTGGCAGAGCAGTGGCTCTCAGATTGAGTGTTAATTGAAAGATAATTGTCAGAAGGTGGAGTCTGTTTAAGAGGCGGCTCTTTTTATAGGTCTCATTGAAATGTATCATCATGCAGCCGGATATTTGTTTGAATTCATGGACATTCAGCTTGCAAACACCTCAGAAGCAGCTGTGTTTCATACTTGTAGGATTTTCTATTCTCAAACTCTTTAATGAGGACAAGACGTTTTAGCAATAACAAAGACCCAACATCAAGACAGGATAAGATCCAGTCCCATCTTACAGGCAGGACTCAGTCTGATCTCATCTTAATCCACCATGAGCAGAGCACTTTGCAGCATTTAGCAAGTTACAGTGTCAAGGACAAACTTCCTTTAACAGGCAGAAACCTCCAGCAAGACCAGACTCGTGTTAGACACACATCTGCTGAGACCGAGTTGGAGAGAGGGATAGAGGGAGATGAAGAGAGAGAGAGAGATGATAGTGGTGAGACGGATAGTAGTAGTTGTAGCAGCTGGAGTCTGGAACGTCCACGGCAGCAGAGATCCAGAGAAACCTACAAGACAAGGTAGCTCAGGGACTCCAGAAAGGTCTATGGTTAGTAACTTTAATGGGACAGGAAGAGTTAATGTGAGAGACAGGCAGACAGAGGAGAAAGATGGAAAGACAGGAAGCTTACAGTTGTTGGAAATTCAAGGTAATGACTTCATGTCAATTTTTAAAATCAACAGTAGGTAGTACTACAATTTATGGTGTGGTTTTAGTTGGAAAGTTAAAGCTGCTGATTTTTGTGCAGAAAACTTCTTTAAACAAGCTCCAAGTCTCTTCATACAGTTGATGTGAATTGCACAGAGTTCACGGGTAGAAAAGTTTTTCTGGAGTCTTTGCAGAAAAGTTTATACCTCACCATCCTTAAGCTCACTTGGTTTCTCAGTTATATGTCATGTTTTAGAAACTGAGTAGATCCACAAAGACCTGAAGTCAGCTCTGATACTTATTCACCATAAACATGAAGTATTTCTGCCTTTTAATGCTGCTGTCCTCACTGTTGAACTCTGGTTAAATGTAGAGATTAAATATGAAGAGACAGAGATATGAAGCTGTGTTCTTGTGTCAGTCCTGATGTTCGGAGTGAATTAGCAGACACAGTTTGGTATATCCTGCTCTTTGGTACAGACATTAAACAGTGGTTCTGTCTTCAAACGTGTGCTGCTGTGTGATCACAATCTTGTATCCTCTCTCTCTCCTCCGCGTTTGGCTAGACGAAGGAGAACGAGCCTCTAATCTTCATGATTCACACAATGATCGAGAACTCGGCGCCGAGGCCGCAACTCTACCAGCAAGTAAGGTCTTTGGCAGGATGTGGTTTGAGTCAGACTCCAGACGCTCCATCTGTCGTTTGACATTTACGCTCCTCTTGGTGCTGGGTCAAAACCTCATGACGGTTAGGGCTGGGAATAATTCTCTTTACCTTCCAAGAATCAGTCAGAATAACAAAATACACAAGTGGAAACCTCAGGCGTTGAAAAGTGAAGCTAAAGAAGAAGTGCAGTTCCTCCAGTGTCTCTCTATAGCACATTTCTCTATTGATGACAACTGTATGGGCTGAATTTATATACAACTCACCTGTTTTGGCTTCAACAAGGCAGAGAGTTTTGCATAATTAGACATAATTAGGGGCTGGGCAATGGCCTCAACTCCACCTCCTTTCCAGATTGTCAGAAGTCAATTAAAGTCAGCATTTCCAATATGGCGGCTGCCATTTTTAGGTTTCATAGCGCGTCTTCAGAGTCACCAAAATTACATCCATGATTTATGCAGTCTGAGTCAAATGATTCCTGCATTTGATCCATTTTTACCCAAATCAAGACACAGATATGGGAGTTTTCAGATGTTATTTAGAAAACTCTGTTGCTTCAAGCAATCTCAATTCAATGCATGTTATTGACCCACTACAGGAGAAGCTGGAGACCATATTTTTATTGATTCAATATGCAGTTAAGAGAGGCTAGATAGAATCAGAAATGTAGTCCTCCATTGGCATTGGTGTTACTTTTAAGGGTTCTGGTGTGGTCAATCGTTCCCAGCCCTAATGACAGTCCTGAAATGCTCAATGAACCATCGTAGCAATTAACAACCATAGCATTGTTTTGTAATCTTGCATTTTGCAAATTGACTGCATATTTGATTATAAATGGATTAAAATGGAGCTGACTCAAACCAGATCTTTGCCCCAGTGGCCCAGTGGTTGTTTCCACGCCTCCCCTTCACCATCGTCCTCTTGTGTCACATCTTTGGATGCCGTCAGTCCCTCCATCGACCAGATTCTGTCACAGCATCGTTTTGAGTCCTCGTGAAGTTCATCTCATGTCATTGTCTCTGTTTGTTGGGAGTGACCTGATGTGAGCATGAAATATGAGGTTCACCTTTCACTTTCTGTCTTCATGAAGTCCTCCTCCATGTTGGAAAGCTGTTTTTCTAAAAGGTCTTCTTTCACAGCGTTAGTGAGCTACCATCTTCCTCCTTCACGCCTCTGTTACGTCTCAGAGTTGGAACGACTTCACTTCACCACTGCACCGCTTGTTTGTATGTTCGTTTAGAGTCTTTATTATGAACCCCAGAAGAAGTTATACCTTGAAGTTAGTCTCATATTGATCCTGAGGACAGTTTTGTGCTCAAATGTGACCATGAATCTCTTTTACAAACATTTATTTTATCAATATAAACATCTCTGTTGAAATTAATCACAAGCTCAGTAAAGTTTTGCAGACTGAGTAATGCTCGGATGTGTTTTTCTCTCTCTTTAGGAGTTACAGAGAACTCAAGCTGTGAGTCTGAGACAAAAGTTATCTCATCTGTTTATCTATTTAAAAACTTTGTACTCATAATCTTTGATTTAATCTGGACTGATTAACAATCACACTGAAAACATTATCAGCAGTTTTAGATGTTAAAGTCCTTGCAGCTGTGCTCATTACTTTTCAGCAGCCTCTGCAGCAGAGAGCATACCAATGTTCTTCCTTTAAAAAGTAATATTTCCAGCTATGATGCACAGACTAGACTAGTTTTGAAGTGTTTGGCTGATGAGAACATAAAGTTTGTAAAGGAAGACAGAAAATGCGTCCACGT